>NC_087204.1:23954236-23955958 GCF_015104395.2 Macrobrachium nipponense | reverse complement strand
GCATTTTCCGGAGGCATGGGACGCACCCTCACTCTACCGTGTCTGGTGCGCAACTGAAACACTACCGGTCATAGCTGATGGTTTTATACAGCATTATACGTTGTACAGAAAACTCGATCTTTGCATTTTTTACTTGTTTCTTTCTATATATTAGTCTTTAAATAAAAGTAATCTATAATTGCTCGTGATCTGTTTTAATATAAAAAACCTACGGTATAATCTACCACCAAAGAAAGAAATAAAAAGGATTCCATGAAATTAAACTGAAACCTCATCATTTCCAAGAATTAAGACTATTCCAGAACTCTCTCCATTCATCCTTAATCTAAATGGGACTCTTAATACATTCTTCCAGCCAATCCACCAGTCAGTTTTACCTTCATAATTACTGTCAACAAACCTTTCGCAACGGCAATTTGCCGTAAACTTTTTTTGCACTTACTCGGCGAGTAAGCCTACAAACTACTTTGTTGTTCTTGGTTGGGGGGGGGGGGGGGGGTGAGCGTTGAGAAAGGTCTATGGAAGAGCCATAAACAGTTCTGGAAAAGATGTTTCGCGTTGAGTTAAAGATACAGCAATTTTAGGTCAGGATATTTATGATTTGTCTATTAGAGAGAAGACGTCAAAAATAAATAATGTGCAAGCTAAACAATATACGGAAACATTATTTCCTAAGAAGATATAGCATATACGTTTAACTTTCGTCGGTGAAACAAGGCTCTATTTGACCGTAGATTTTAGCACATTTTAATTGACGCTAAGTTAGGAATATAATGTTGACAACTTATGCGTGAGGGGGAAATCTTGCATGCGTCCCAAGTATGCTGGGGGTTGGATCACGCTCTGTTCTGTATAACGATATAAACAACACGTCCAGTAAAATGAATATTTTGGTCAATAGCCAATACCCGGAGAAGTAAGCTTATAATATCTTCGAAAAAAATATGATTTATGCCGGTTACACCCTTTTGCAGGAATGGCGTCGTGAGGGTATTACCTCGGTTTGCTATTATTTCTCCATATTTTCCCCCTCTTCATTTTGTATTTTGTTCCGAATGAACTAATGATATTCAGTGAGACTTGTCACGTTATGCATTGGTAGCCATTCACCGCTGTCAAATTGCAAGGGCTCAAGTTTATGTGCACTATTAAAGCACTTAGTAGTATAGCTTTTTCATACTCAAAATCTACGCGAACTATCTTTTCCATTATTTGTGTATTATAATATGCACCACGGCACACGGCATAATATCATATATATTTATAATATATATTAGATATATATATATATATATATACATTAAGTATATTATATCACATAATAAATAGAAAAAGCACAGGAAAATGAACTCAGAAAATTCCGTACTCACATATACACACACAAACATAAATGCACACAGCTGACAAAGCAGACACCCACCCACACACTCACAACACACACACACACACACACATATATATATATATATATATATATTATATATATATATATATATATATGAGGACGCACAAAAACCAAATGGTTAAGCCGTAGAGAGTTCCTGTGCTGGGTACAAATATTCATTAACAGTAATGGAAGTATTGAGTTGCCCTCGACGTAATAACAAACCGAAAGGGATTATGGGTCTGGTTTTCCAGACAACAGCCATTTTTTATTCGATCTTTGTTTTAGCAACGCTAAGTCATTGTGTTGCGCGATTCCTTTGTGCCATCATTTAGTAC
>NC_087204.1:23939236-23949236 GCF_015104395.2 Macrobrachium nipponense | reverse complement strand
CATTATTCTACAAGTTGCACGTCACTAAATGACTACAATCCAAGATCAAATCTGCATATCTATGACCATTGGCTGTCTGCAGTTCTCATGTGATTCTGACTGATGGAGTACTGTATGTGGAAAAGTCAGCAGAGTATTTTCACATTAAATACCATTAATAGATTTAAAAATTCAGTAAGTTGAACCAAGTTGCGGGTGAAACTTAAACTTGGTTGTAGTTAAGTCGTAACAGCAATAGCTTATCTTTTCTCTTGCTTCCAGGTCAGGAGTCTTGCACATAATGAAGAAATCCCAGAGGATGGCTGGAACTTTAGGACCTGGGAGACATGCAGTGATTCGTTTTTTATCGAACGTAATGAAACAGGGATCGATTACAATTCCTCCACAACGCAACAGCCTTGGTAATCCTCAGAGCGGTTCAGGTATTCGTTACAAAGATAAGACAAATCACAAATTAACTTTCGGTTTTCATATTGGAGCTGAACAGTCCTATAAACAAAAGGTGGGGATACTTTCGTTAGATATACTGTCACACAACATTAGCTAATTGGTCAATTACTCTGTTAGTTTCAACACTTGTTGGCTACTAATTCCGCCTTCAAATCGTCAGATAAGGTTAATTCGATTATGTTACCGAGATTCAAATAAGGCGGGGAATTGGTTTGCCTGGATGATGTAGTAGTTCAATTTCAGACAGCCAGACGCCTAACTAGACCACGGGAGAATCACATCCACTCCGAATAGTATTCAAAATATCTTCGGCCCCTAGCTGCAACCTATTCCATTCCTTTTATTGTACCTCCATTCATATTCTCTTTTTTCCACCGTACTTTCCACCCTCACCTAACATTTGATCCATAGTGCAGCTGCTATGAGGTTTCCTCCTGTTACACCTTTAAATTATTTTTTTTTTTTACTGACAATTTCCATTTCAGCGCTGAATGATTTCATAGGTCCCTGCGCTTGGCCTTTGGCCTTAATTCTGTATTCTATTCTATATAAAACATCTCTTTTTATGTGCAGATATAGGCCTATTCTTGATAGTACCCAGTACTGGTCGCTCGTAGTACATCGCGTTCTGGTAGCTTCAGTTCTCCTCTATCACTATTCTCCTATTGGGAAATCGATAAAAGTTCAATGGATATGCCCTGCGTCATCCCTGTCTTCTTTTCTACTGAAGTCATGTAGTTGTAATGTGAGTTAGTGAAATATTGATCAGCATGAATACAAACTCCATATTTCGACTGACACTCTGGTGGGACAAAGCGGAGAAAGTGCTTCAATTTTATGAGAGACAAGACGATGATGATACATTTACGTCGTATACTGTACAGGCAGGGATCGCCTTCATTCTGTGACAATTTACAAATACTGATTTTCAATGTAGACTAAGAATTGAGCGGAAATTGTCTTTCGTCTCAAACTACCACTTTCAGCGGTTCCTAAAGATAATAATTATTGCCTTGGCAGTAATGTGAATGTGTGACCCCAGCTTGAATTATAGCGTGATACACCAACAAGGCGTGATCCGACCTCGAACTTACTCGAGGAACGTGCTAAAATCTACGGTCAAATAGGGCATCATTTCACTAATGAAAATTAAGATAAATACGCTACACTTTATTAGAAAGAACTGTTCTGTCCAAATTAATTTTTTTTAATTTTCACTCTAATGAATAAATAAATAAATAATATCGTATCCTAAAATCCCTGTGACTTTAACTCGATGCAAAACAGCTTTTTCAGACCTTTTTAGGCTTTCCTACCCCCCACCCCGAACAAGAATAACAACAAAGTAGTTTATAGGCTTACTCCCCGAATAAGCGAAAAGATCAGTGAGGTAGTCGAGAGCTAAGAAGGGACAGATTCCAGTGGCTTCTTGCTCGACCATTTTTGTATGGAACGTGTTTGACTTCATTCTCCTATAGTAGATTCACATCACCTGTGCATTTGAAGTCTAGGCCAGTCCCTTACGACGCTCCTGATTGGCTGTTGATAAGTCTCGAGAGAGTTCACGTAGGTAGGATGTATGTTCCACCGCTCCTGAGGTGGAACATACATCCTGCTTATGTGAACTCTCGAGAAAGACTGAGGGTTTCCAGCCTCGTGATTGGCTTATCAACAGCCAATCAGGAGCGTCGTAGGGAACGGGCCTAGACGTCAAATGCACGATTGATGTGAATCTACTATATAAAGTTGCACCAGCCTCTTTAGAACTCGTGGACATCTTTTCATTTGCCCCTTTGAATAGTCTGATTTTCTTTTCAAAATGTGTTCCCCCTGTTTTTTCTCCCTGAAGGGAATGCGACCTTCAAATATTCAAAGAGAAAAGCTACAAAATCTTCTTGCCTCGCCGTGAAGTTGATTACGTGATCACATCCGGAAGATATGATTACGAGACCGCGCTGGTGATGTGTCATAGCCTGAGAGGCACATTGCCTCAAGCTGGAGACCCCGATTTGCTCCGTTTATTTACAGAGGTAAGGCTACCTATAGTAGATTCACATCACCCGTGCATCTGATGTCTAGACCCGTCCCTTATGACGCTCCTGATTGGCTGTTGATAAGCCAATCACAGGGCTGGAAACTCTATCTCTCTCAAGAGTTCACATAGGCAGGATGTATTTTCAGGAGAGGTGGAACATATATCCTGCCTATGCGAACTCTCTCGAGAGACTGAGAATTTCCAGCCCTGTGATTGGCTTATCAACAGCCAATCAGGAGCGTCGCAAGGGACAGGTCTAGACATCAGATACAAAGTTGATGTGAATATACTATAGTACTTTTGTGACAGCAAATCCATCATGTGAAGCCTCCTTTTTTTTTTTTAAATCCAATAAATGTGGACTTCTCGAAATCCAAGTGTGTAATAATACATAAAGATCAGAAAATGCATATATTCATAAAAAAATTTGGAACTATACTCTGCAGCTAATATACATATTTCTGTCCATTTAGGATTCATTTTCAATCGCTCATCTAACGTACACATCACTCAGAATATATTTTGTATCAAATCCTTAAAATTGAAACCACTGTTTGTGCCCTTACGATTTTGGCTTGGTTGTTCAGGTTGATTTCAGCGTTTCCAAGGCAGAGCCTTCTAGTTTTTCGTCAGTTGACACTCCTCTGGGCCAAGGTGTCCTGCCTGTGCTGGCGTAAGACCGCACCAATGTAAATCAGATGACCACGATTTTAGACTCCTGCTCCTTAAATATTCAGAATCCCTCAAGAGAAGTTTTTGGAACAATTTCAGATCCTAGAAATGGATGACTACATCCAGCTGAGCGTTTGGGGACAAAAGAGCTCGCCTGAACAAAGCTGTTACACATTATCACCGATATATGACCCTGAGGCTAGTTTTCAAGGAACAATCCAGACCCTCACAGCGGCCTGCGAAGAACAGTTATCTTATTTCTCTTGTAAGGTAAATATATATATTCGTTTTCAAAGAGATTTTAAGAAGGAATTATGCACCGAGATGTCAAAGGTTTCAAGAGGGGAATGTGCACTGGTGTGAATAAGGTTCCAAGATGGAATATGCACCAAGGTGTTATAGGTTTCCAGAAAGGATTATGCATTGTGGTGAAAAAGGTTTCAAGGAATTGTGCACTAAGGTGGAAGAGTTTTCCAGAAGAAATTATCACTAGGGTAGCATAGATTTCTTAAAAGGAAATGTGCACTGAGCAGGCAAAGGCTTCAAAAAGGAATTATGCAGAGGTGATAAAGGTTTCAAAAAGAGAAAAAGGTCATTTCATACTATGTTCGTCAGAGCAATGATGTACCCGTTTACTTTGATGGCAAAATTACCATTAGTTCGTAAGGTAATGAGTACGTACATATGTTTTGTACAGTTTTGTGGATCTGCTGTAACGCGCCCTACATATGATGTAGTGTTTTTGATATCTTTATGCATCAATGATGATTTTTGAGAGAGAGAGAGAGAGAGAGAGAGAATTTGTCATTCTTTTAAGAGTTTCACTCCTTTTCGACAGGTGTCCCAGGCAGTGAAATTTGAAATGCGTCAAGACAGATTTCCCAGCAACAGAGAAAGGTTCTACTTTGTTCCGGATGAATTTCGACCAAGGCTGTTGTCCTTAGAGGGAAAAGTCATATCTCTTTCATCTTCTACAACATCGGGCAACGTACTATTACTCCAAGATTACGCTAAGGATATCAACGTGTCCGTAGCAACGGCTTTCATCGATAAATCGTCCAATCCATTTGGCAGGCGAACCTGGACGTTTGCCGAAGGCAACAAGACCTCGAGTTGGGTTCTGACAGCTTGCTCCAAGGTCTGTTCGGAACTGAACGTCCAAATCTGAACTTGTTTTTACTTACTATGCTTGTATTTAGGCCTCATTACTTGCTTTTTGCAGTACAATATACACTCGGCAATGCTTGGTTTGTATGAGGCTAGACTGAGGGAGCTGTCCCAGCGCTGGGGACCTCTCCGTTTACCGGGGATGGAATCTACAGATGTGTGTATTCATTCAGTTTGTTTTGCCTATAAGTAACCATGTATCCTTTTTTTCTCCCTTTGCTTCACTGTCTATCTGCCTATCTATCTCTCTTTGACTTTCTTAACGTATGGGAATAGATACTTGGGTTCCATAGATGACTTTATGTTCACAGAACGAATTCACCTGCGACACTGGCGTCTGTTTGGACCTGGCCAAGCGGTGCAGCGGGAAAGATGACTGTGGCGACGAATCCGACGAGCAATGCAAATTGATAAAGCCCTTGCCGAGTTCCTACAGTCCCAGCCGCCCTCCCAAGTTAGAGACGCCCTTGGACATAAGTTTGAAACTTGTAGCCATCAAAGACGTTGACGTTGATCTCGGCAAAATCCAAGTTCAAATTCAGGTAAAGGATACTTGCCTCTCGGTTGGTAAGGAAATATCTCGAATGATTGAGAAATAACTCCAAAACAAATCTTTGATGTTTGAATTCAGGTAATGATACTTGCCAGCACTGGGCGCTTTCACCTCTCCGATATTTGAAGTAAATGGCATTATGACAGTCCTTTTTATACTGTCTGACACTCAAAGGTGAACTGATGTTGCCTTTTCATAGCTTGATCAAAATCGTCATCGGATTGATTTTTACAATTAACACGTCTCAATCTTCAACAGATCAATACAACCTGGGCAGATGGAAGAGTAACTCTGATACAGATGAGTAATTACAGCGACGACAACTTCGTAGACAAGACTATCTGGAAACCCAGCTACTATTTTGCTAATGGATTCTTTGAGGACAACGTCAATTATATCAAGAAGAAAAATGTTATTGAACGAACAGTTGCCAACAGGAATTCAGACGGCAAAATGGGTATTGTCAACAGCTACGAAGGTAAGTGCATTAAAATACAAACAAATTCATGAAAGCAGTGATATGCTTCGGGAATTTATTTCCATTCAAACTTTTGACCCACGAATACCTTGAAATCGCCCTTTGCTCTTTCCTGACGATTAGGTAATATAGAATCATAATGGTTACTTCAAATTGAAAATGTTACATTCATTGGCTGACATTTATGTACTTGTGAAAATGAATGTTACGAGTACGAAAAGTGCAATTGTGAGGCTGAAGAACAACAAATATGCGCTGAACTTTCTTCGGCGCAATCTTATAAGCAAGACTACCGAAAATACCGAAAAGACAGCAGCAATTGTGAACAGAGCCCAAGCCCAGAGGGAGAAATGCAGTATTAAGCCATTGGCAGTCGCTTCTAGCAAATCCCAGTGCAGAAGATGCATAATGCGTAAGTGATGAAGCTGGCCGACACGTCCATTGTCAGTGATTGTCTCGAAGCAAAAAAGACTGACAGCAATACAACCAGCAATATCTATTGGCTAATAGCAGTAACGGGCGTCTTCAGTTTTTTCAGGTCCTGCGACATTTGCCACAAGACTGCAAAACAAAGAGGCTTAGGCTTCAGTAGCAATATACCACTGGGGAAAAGGCTGACACAGATGGAAGTGTCATTCAAGAGAATAACTGTAAACCAGACCGACCCTCTATTCCCAGTGTTGCAGAAGGTAGACTTCAGTGGTAGACTTCACTACAAGATGCACAGAGGAGGTAGCACTTTCTGTAATACAAAATGAGGGGGTAGCAGAGGATATACTCGAAGTAGTTTTAAGTAAGATGATATTCTGTACGGAGATGCTCAGTGACCGATGTACCCAGTTTACTTAAAAAATAATGAGGCATGTGAGCTATCTGGTGAGCAAAGCAGTATTTAAGACTATATATAATCCAAGATGAATGGACTGTATGAAAGATTAGACAGCGAGCTAAAATCTAGGTTAAAGATGCACAGGACAGGCCCAAGGATTAGGACCAGTGTCTACCAACGATGCAGTTTACATATCAAGAACTATAACAGTTGAGCAGTGCATTTTCACTATTTCAGCTACTGTAAGGAAGGATTGTGAGAAGACAGATAGATTCTCCAGGAATCATATACTAGAGGCTGTGAGGATGAAGTTAGCAACACTTATCACTATGTGCTAAAGATAAGAATTGCACGGAGGAGACAGGTCAACTCTCCAGCTAAAGCCTATATGTGGCACAGCAACATCAGAAACATCACAGCAACAAGAGGAAAAGAGACCATTGATTCAAGGTAGAGTGGGAAGTGTTTGAGTCACTACCACTGGAGGCAAACAAACTGATGTTGCAGTGGAAAGGGCCATACAAAGTTAAGGAAGTAGTTAATCACAAGGGCTACAAGGTTAATGCTGGAACAGAACTTAAGACTCCTCGTGTGAACTTCCTAACCAGCTACCATTAGAGGGGGAGCAAGTGAACCAGTGGTAGCTGTTGTCGGAGGAGATGCCCGAGTATAATTGTCATTGCGGAAGAATCCCCTAAAAAATGGTGATAAAATAAAAACAACCATAAACCAATCATTTCACATGATAATATGTATCTGTATCATATTACTCATTTACACATACATAAATGATTTATTCCTTTTGTGCATCACATTACACCCGTTTATGTTCACTTTCTCTTTTCTCAGGATTTGAGTACAATGCTGAAAGTAATGCAAACATCACCCACATCGAGTCCGTTGCTTCTTCATTTGATTGTGACTTTGACCTTCTGTATTACCCTTTTGAGGTTCATCTTTGTGAAATACAGATCGCACTTACACAGTTCGGAGCTTATAAAGCCTATTTCGACACTAGAGTAAGTGTATGAATGACCTGATGTTTCTTTAAGCCTCTCTTCTTGCATACTTTTACAACTATCTGCAACTAGCACTTTATAACAGTAATGCTCAACAGAGCCGTGGTAGATGTACAGGACGTAATAGTACTACTACAAGTACTATACTTGTTGCTGCTTCTTTGGTTTCCATTTCTGCTGTTATAGCTGATCTTACACTCAAGTTTTCTCCCGTAAGGAATAAGGCCATGCATTACATCACTGACATAACATTAAAGCAATGCTTTTAGTCCTAACATACCACTACTGCTATTGCTACCATTGCTGTTGATGCTTCTCTTATTACATACACTGAACTAATTCCACTTTCAGTTATTTACCTACATGGATAAATACCAATGATAAATACCATGAGAAGTGCTAATTTGTAAACATGACTGCAGTGTAAATTTACTTTGTTGACCTTACAGTGTCTTCCTTCTTTTTAGATGATTAATCTACAGCCAGACAATTTCACCCTCACTGATTTTACCACTCAGCCTATATGTTATACTTTCGTCAATCAGTCAACAAACCAAGCCAATCTATTGAAGATTCATGTAAGTATTATTTTCAAGTACATATTTGCCTGCATAACCGTATTTTGTTTGTATGGTGTTTTTACGTTGCATGGAACCAGTGGTTATTTAGCAACGGGACCAACGGCTATACGTGACTTCCGAGCCACGTCTAGAGTCATTCGAATGAACTTCTATCACCAGAAATACACATCTCTCACTCCTCAATGGAATGGCCGAGAATCGAACTCGCGACCACCGAGGTGGGACGCCAACACCATACCAACCACGCCACTGAGGCGCTTGCATAACTATAAAGGAACCCTCACACGATCAGAATTTGCAGAGGATGTCTATGTTATAAAGTTATCATTGATAGCCACTGAATGACAGTTTCTATACAGTGAAATGCAATGTGTACCTAAATATACTGCTGTTTGTAATAACGATAGTCAACTGGTAATACAAGCCGCCTTAAGAGGCGTCAGCCTCTCTCACCTTTGATCCCCGTATAAATATGCAGAATAATGGTATCTCAGGTCAAGCTTTGGATAAAGACATAATGTCGCTAGGCTTGAGACCTAAGTTAATCTTTGGATCCTATCTTGAGTTACTGTCATTATTGACAGCCTGCGTATGTTAGCATAACATAAAAAATACCTGATCTTTAGAGATCAGGTATTTTTATGTTATGCTAACATACCCAGACTGCTAAACATCTTTGTTATTTCTTTGGAAAATTTATAGATATCAACTATGCCAGTGGTTAAAAGACTGGAATTCTCGTTACTGATATATATCTAGTGGATAACTTGTTTTTATCACTATAGCTATTTGCAGTTGGCTCAAATTAGTCTTCAATTGAAGAATTAATGTAAGGCTCAACCTAATGATCAAGGAGTCAAGTAACCTGTAACATAGGGACTTGGGTAAAACTGAAAATAATGAAACTTAGGTGATCTTGATGAAGGATTTTGGTAAATGTCATATAAGAAATATTACTTCAGATAAACCGCAACTTTTTTTATTTAGTTTGTGAAAATATCATTTTTGGAAATTTTCTAAACTTTGTTTTCGTAAACAGATTATGTTGAGCAGAAGATACGGGGCATATATCCTAACCACTTTCCTCCCTTGCATCGTCCTGACCATCATAGGATCTCTGACGGAATTTTTTGAAGACGATAACTTTAGGTAAGTCAGATTTTTTCATGAATGGTCATTACTTACACAAATATCCACTCATAGTCAAAGTCAAAGTCGTCAGTTGCAGTCCTCCCCCAGGCTTTTGCCTCTCTGGCATCCATCAGCTGGGTGACCCCAACTTCACACCAGGTCACTCGTGGTGGTAACCTCTGGTAGACAGCCTCACTATTTGCTCCCTGATGGGGAAGCAAACTCTAGCCCAGAGATTACGAGACCAAACGTTACCAACTGTAATAGCCAGTTTGAGTCTGCTCTTCAAACTGACATTTGGATGGTAAATTCGTTGAGTTGGATGAATTTAGGGTAGTCCTTGACGATCAACTATTTCGAGGGAAAACCTTGCATGTCAATAAAGGTTTGAGTAGATCACCTATATGATCACCTTTTCACAGAAATGCCAAGCATTGAGCAAAATCTTCTGATTATAGAGTGTAAATAAGAAGCCATTTGAAGACCTAGATGGTAAAGTAGAGAGAATTTGCTATAATCCAGTGGTTCCCAAACCGGGGGTGCCATTGCCCCCTGGGCGAGACCATGTAGCAGATTGCAGGGGGCCATAATCTGAGAATATGTATGTTTAGAAGTTTAGTAGTTAGGCAGCCAGTGGAGACAACTTACAGGTTCAGTACAGTGGGTGGTGGATCATAGACAAGTATCCTGTATGAGAAGTGGGTAACGAATAGAAAGAGTTTGGGAACCACTGTGCTGTACCAATGCAGATGTGAAAAGTCATGACAGGTACATTAATGCAGTTATATGTTTTGATTATTTACAATGCAGCATTGCACATGAGAGAAAAGAGCACAATTTGATAAAGATTCCAAGGATTGATTAGTTCATAAATGTGTAGAAAAATTTAACCATCCACTCTACTGATAAGGCACAAGACCTACAGCCTAAAATCTTGACAAATTCGACATATTATTCCATGTGCTCCTTTGGAATTCAAGTGCATTAGTCATTAGGCTGACTGACGTTGGACAAGGACTGTTTGGACTGGAAGGGTTCTTAGGCGCGTGGAGGAAATTCAGCCAGCCTGAATGAATCGTCCAAAT
>NC_087204.1:23886736-23934236 GCF_015104395.2 Macrobrachium nipponense | reverse complement strand
AACGCGAAGCACCTTTTTCAGGCCTTTTTAGGCTTTTCCATAGGGCTTTCCTAACCCCCCCCCCCCCAACAACAACAACAGCAGCAGCAAGAACAACAAACAACAGGGGAGTTTGTAGGCTTACTCTCCGATTAGACGAAAAATGTATAGAAAAGTGCTCTTGATATTTTTTTTTTTTTTGGCCAACTTTGAAATCTGTTAAAATTATTGATATCGCCGCAGTTCATGAAGGACCACTGAAACAAACGTATTAAACAGGACTTTTGTTTGATCCAATTTGTGCAATAAATATTCATGAATTTTTAACGAGATTTTTTTTACCAAAGAAATACCCGAATTCACCTCATTTTACGGTACATTAAACTAGTAGCAAAATGCGAAAGCAACGGACGGTTAAAAGGTACCGATAACTACAAGAATAGAAATGGAGAATACGAAAAAAGGAATAAAAAGGAATGAAATCGAGGCCAAGTATAGCAGAATGATGGATCGTTAGCCGTTTATATTTAATGGCGGCCATGAATGTCACGAATACACTAAACTCGCCAGAAATCCACAAGAATAAAAATTAATTGACACCAGGTCACGCCTTAACACGAATGGCAAACCGTTTCTGTGGTAACATATAAACAGCGACAAAATACGAAATATGTAAATATGATAGACACCTTCATAGACGGGAAGCACGAAAACAAAAGTTTACAGGCGTCTTTGCTGTCTCCGGAGGACATGTTCATTATGTGAAGGGGTTTTAGTATTGTAATTTCTCCGCTTTTTCCAATGTCTTTTTATCACACTGACTCTCATCCCGAGCTGAAATTCAGTTGCAAATGATATTCCTCCTTCTGCTCATCAAGCAACCATTCATTTTTTATTCTATTTTATTTCATTTTTTGAAGATAAACTTTAATTCACAGTTCTTAGGAATCAGCGAGGCTCATACGACAGGCGCTGATCTCCTGTTGTTGTTGTTTTAGATTTAGCTGGCCTTATGCCAGCGCGGGCTCTTGCTCCTAGAGCAGACCATAAGAGATGATTTCCTGTTTATTTGGCCGACAGTCAGTAGAGGGACAGGTCCCAAAGCCTAAGATACTGGCCAATGTGTCGTTAGGACCACTATTTAAACCCACCCGTCCCCCGGCCCCGCCAGAGGGCTGGTACCTATTCTCCTATGCAATGGCCCCATCCCCTAGCCATCTTACAGGCTGCTCTATGGGCAAGAGCCCGTGCTGGCATAAGGCCACCAGCTAGATCTAAAACAACAAACCTAGCCACCGGTGAGTGGCATGATTTGAAACCCCGGCCCTCTTGCCTGGTAGGCAAGAACCTTACCACTGCGCCACGACGGTGGATATTTGATTTTAAATACTTTTAAACATTCATGGCGGTTCTGTTTTAATCGTTAAATCCTACAGGATCATCTTCCACGTTTTCTGAACAGGTTTGTTGTGTTGAATATAGAATATAGGCCAAAGGCCAAACACTAGGACCTATGAGGTCATTCAGCGCGGAAATGGACATTGACAGTAAAAGGTTTGAAAGGTGTAACAGGAGGAAAACCTCAAAGCAGTTACGCTATGAATCAAGTGTTAGGAGAGGGAGGAAAGTAAGATGAAGAAAGAGAATACGAAAGGAGGTACAGTAAAGGTAACAAAAGTGGCTGCAGCTAGGGGCCGAAGGCACGCTGCAAAGAACCTAAAGTAATGCCTACTGTGCACCGCATGAGGTCCACTGACAGCGCTACCCCACTATACGAGGTGAGCAGGTTTGTGAAATCAACAAAATTTTTCCTTGAAATTTCTGAACTTAATTTACACGTGAGAAATCATACTCTGAAACCATGTCATCTTCAACAATTCAAAGCCTATGTCAAAACATCTCTTTAGGATTTGGTCTATTTTATCTTCCCTCTCTGAACTCGAAATGATCTATCCAGCCAGCCCATCCGTCAAATTGACCTTCATCATCGACAAAAATATTGAATAATGGAAGCAACTCCATTATAAACATTTCCAGTCGAGCTCCCTGGAGACCAGAAATCTTCAGCGCACGTGGACGCTCTATTTAATCGACTATACGACGTTAAAAGTTTTAAAAACCTAACAAAGACACATACCTCGCTCATGCCTTATAATAACATTCCTACATAACGATATTAATGACTCCGGTAAGAGAGGCATTTAGGCAAATAACCAACCTCTGGAGACGTACGCTTATATCCTTCGAAAGCCAATCTAATTTCCGTTCGCTATGCGAATATTTCAGTTTCGAAGTGGTCTCACCACAAGGGCAGAATTCGTTTTGCTTTTAATTTTTTTCTTTCCTCTCTGTTGTTTATTCCTAGCAGAACTAACGGTGTTTGGGAGCCTTGACGCATTGGTACGTACTACCCCATTAATAACCTCGGTCATATTGTAAGTGGCGAAGTTTATGACAGGTGTCAAAGCGTTTAGTGTCGCTTTTTCAAACTCCTTACACGTGTAGCCATTATTTATACACATTATAACACACACACACACACTACTATATATATAATATATATATATATATATATATATATATATATATATATATATATATATGTATATGTGTGTAATACACACACACACACACATATATATATATATATATATATATATATATATATATATATATATATATGTATGTATGTATATTTCAAGTTACTCTAGCGTTGTTCCTAAGCCAGCCAGCATGCATTAATATTAATGCCCCTTGGGTACATATTATTCGCAGCGTAATAGTGAAATAGATCTTAAACAATAAATATGGTTTAATATACATGTTAAACCAGGTTGGACACACGAAAAACAAAGAGTTAAGCCACTGTTAAATTCTCTGCCAAAAATCGTATACTTAAAATTAATGAGAGACGTATCGAGTCCCGCTGGACATAATAGTCCACTGGAGGTGATTATGGCATTGTTCTTTCATACAAAAATCATTGTTTATGTGAACTCTGTTTTAGCCATGGCAGGTCTTTGGTGCTGCGCCAGATTGCTTAAATGTCACAAAAAGTAGTCCCCTTTGAGACGTCATCGAGGTAAGAACTTGTCAGGTTTATTGCTGGGACTCAAGTTGTTTCAGTTACCACTTTTATCATTATCATTTTTACAATCATTACAGTAATTATCACCACTGATATCAGTACTGTTATTGCTACTGCTGTGATGCAATTTTTTACCACATTATATTATATATTATATATCCTAGCTACTTTATTATATTATTATTATTATTATTATTATTCTAGCTACTTTATTATTAGTACTAATATTATCATTATTATATGGTACTCAAGTGGTTTCAGTTACCGTTTTTATCATTATCATTATTTACAATCATTACAGTAATTATCATCATTGATATCAGTACTGTTATTGCTACTGCTGTGATCACCATCATTACCACATTATCAATATTTTTTATTCTAACCACTTTATTAGTAATAATATTACCATTATTATATTTAGCTTTTATAAGAGTGGAAAAGGGAGCTAGACAATGAAACACTGCACTGGAGTTGATATGAAGATAACGCAATAAGAAATAGAACAAAACTATTTTTGAGATTTATACCAAGCTCAAAGTCAGCAAAGTTTAACAGTAATGAAATTCTGGACGGATATAAAGTGGAATTTGATAATAAAATAAATTGGGCAAATAAGAAAAATTGTAATGAGGATGTCAAATAATATAAAATATGAACATCTTTAAAGGATGTCATCTAATATAAAATAGGAACACATATAAAGAGGATATCAAATGATATAAAAAATGGTAAAACTTATATCGAGGATATCAAATAGGTATGTCAGTGTACAAGAAAACGGGAGTCATTGATTCCCGAATTTTCTAGCTTCTTAATTAAGTACAAAACGTCTAATAATAACATTTTACTTGACGTTTTCCAGATAGCATCACTTCCAGTCAGTATGTCAGTCTTATCTTATATCATAATATTCGTACTGGAACTCAGATTCGGCTTTTTTGAAGACATTGTGAAACCTTAAACAATATGACTACAGGGTATTCTGCTGGCATACAATGAATCTACTTTGACAGAAAGAAACACTACATTAATGAATATATGCAGAGAAAAGCATATGCACGCTCACACACCAAAATATCTAAATGCCCAAAACAAAACAGATAAGCCGTAGGCACTTTTTAGTTGAGGGCTCCAAGTAAATTGCATTGGTCCTTTACAATACAACCAAGTGTCTGTTCTTAAGCAGACATACGCAAACAAAATCGGTCAGTTCTATGGCAGGTGTAACCAGGAAATTACCACAAGACATCATGATTTTTTTCTCCTAAATAGTTTTACATCCATTTGAATTAAACGTTTTCCGATTAGTAGAGTTTGGTGTGTGTTGCGTCTTTAGTTCCGTGTTTCCTTTTCATAGCAAAGCTATGAAATGGTTGAACTATCTTCTTACGGTGAAATGTTCGCTCATAGTGAATTGCTAATCCCTTTAGCTAGCTGTATTGAATTGCTTGAATCTATGTACTGGTTAGTAATGACTACTGAACATGGCAGTGTAAATTCCAAGTCCCTGATAGATGATTCGATGAAGAGTAGGTCCTGTATGAATAGCTTGTGGTTGAAAAATATTTTTGAAGACTTCGTAAAGAATGCACAAAAGTAGATTTGGTGTTAATTTTGTCCTTTTCGAGGATATACATGGAAAAAGACTTGCTAAACTCTCAGTCTGTCTTTAGCCTGTGTACAACGGCCTAAGATTCACTCCTGAATCTCAGATTGTTCTTAGCCTCTGTCCAAAGGCCTTCCTCAGTGTCAGATCAAATCATATCGTTGGCTGTCACACCGAGTAGCATTTTTCATACTTTCCCCTGTCATTCATAGCACAGATTTATCCGTCACTTGCTGAAATTCACTTACTGAAAGTTGTTGTTCAGTTATAAATGTCCTTCAACTGATCTGCATAACCAGAGGATACTTTCTGCCGTTCCTTCCTTTCTGGTCAAGTCCCGCCTTACTGTCTGACTTTTTTTACATTTGCTTCTGTCCTGGGCTAGAAAACCGCACCAGGTTGCCAATCCCATCTTGCTTTGCACTTAAAAAAGCAGCAAATGGCCTTTTGACCTATGTCGTTAGAGTATGTGGCCATCACTGACAATAATCTTTCTTCTTTTTTCCCACCGTTATCCCTACATTAAAGGGTCGGTTGCCTGATGCACCTTCTCTACTGCCTTCTTTCAAAGACATCATCCTCCACCAACATCAGGCATGGTTTATTGTTTGGCAAAGGGTTTTTTCACAACCGCATGTCCTTGCTGTTTTCAACCACAGTTATTGGCGGTGGGCCTCGCTTTGACTAAAAAAGTCCTCTGGCAAGGCAGCAGTTTCCACCGTTGCTGGCGGTGGGCTTAGCCTTTTACTCGAAAGCAAGACTGCAAGGCAGCAGTTTCCACAGTTGCTGGCGGTGGCCCTCGCCTTTTACTCAAAAGTAAGACTGCAAGGCAGCAATATCCACAGTTACTGGCGGTGGCCCTCGCCTTTGACTAAAAAGTCCACCTGCAAGGCAGCAGTTTCCACAGTTACTGGTGGTGGACTTAGCCTTTTACTCAAAGTAAGACTGCAAGGCAGCAGTTTCCACAGTTACTGGCGGTGGACCTAGCCTTTGACTAAAAAGTCTACCTGCAAGGCAGTAGTTTCCACAGTTACTGGTGGTGGGCCTAGCCTTTTACTCAAAAGTAAGACTGCAAGGCGGCAGTTTCCACAGTTAATGGCGGTGGGCCTAGCCTTTTACTCAAAAGCAAGACTGCAAGGCAGCAGTTTTCACAGTTGCTGGCGGTGGCCCTCGCCTTTTACTCAAAAGCAAGACTGCAAGGCAGCAGTTTCCAGTTCCTGGCAGTGGGCCTAGCCTTTGACTAAAAAGTCCACCTGCAAGCAGCAGTTTCCACAGTTACTGACGGTGGGCCTCGCCTTTTACTAAAAAGTCCACCTGTAAGGCAGCAGTATTCACAGTCATTGGCAGTGGGCCTGGCCTTTTACTCAAAAGTAAGACTGCAAGGCAGCAGTTTCCACAGTTACTGGCGGTGGGCCTAGCCTTTTACTCAAAAGCAAGACTGCAAGGGAGCAGCTGTCCTTTTAGTCACCTTTTACAACACGCAGGACCTACGGTGGTAGTATTCTTACACCCCTACAACACAACAGGGTCTTTCATTGACAATAATCTTTACTAAATGGTTTCTTGGGAAGTTATATGAAATAAAGCGAGGCTTTCCTATCCTCCCCAGGGCTCCTGGAGTAGTGTATGGTACCAACATCAAGAGGGAAACACCACGGGAGAACATTCCCCTTTGGAGCTCTAATCATGCTGGCCATCGCCCTTTGCATTGGAATCATCTTGCCTAAATGTGCATTGGGCATCTCTAGTAAGTACAATAATACCACAGGAAAAGAACAGGTAGGAGAATGCGTCCCTACGTGTGTGAATAAAAGCGAAAGCACTTAGTACTACTGTTCTGCCTGTTATTTTCCTGAGGTATTTGGTTATTACTAATAAATCACGTGCATCTTCTTTAACTTTCTGACGGAGATAATGTAAATGGATACAAGGAATTAATTATTTGTGTACATAGATATAATTTAATATATATATCTATATATATTAATATCTATATATGTATATAAATATATAAAATTAAAAATACAAATATACATAAACATAAAAATGAAAATCTAAGGCTACAAGTATCTGATGACAAGGCTAAACAGGACTATAGCTGGCTCACAAAAGGTTGATTCTTGGGTGAGCCCTATGCCTATGAGACGTTTGTTTGGCGGCCGCTGATTGGCTGGGAGCTGCCTACCTCCCGGTACCAGCCAATCAGCGGCCGCCACACAAACATCTCTACCATGAAACTACATAGTGACGCAACGACAAGTGCCAAGAAGGATCGAGGAAGTAACATTCCTCATCGTTATCCTCATCGCTTATCGTCATCGTCACCAACCAGCATCTAGCTGGTCTAATCTTCAGTATCATACATCAATATAATCGCCTTCCTTCGTCCTCCAATATCATCATCATCATCATTACTGTTTTCCCTCATCCTCTAAGCCCCTTCCACACGAGGGGCAAAGACGCAACAAATTGGATACAGTGTCTGCCCACCGTGCACTTGCCCCTGTGTGGAAGGGGCTTAAGTTTCCAGCTCTTATTCTCGTCTTCTTCTATCACGATCACCATCATTTCTCTCTCTCTCACCTAGATGGCAGCACTACAGATGTCTTCGCGATGAACCTTCTCCGGACTCCAATGAAGGCCCCTGTCTGGTTGAGTGCAGCCTTGGACGGTCTCCACTTGTGGAAAGTGCTCACGGTCTGCCTGAACGTGAAAGTCTACTTTGCCGTTTATGACAGGGTTGCCATCATTTGCCTAGCGAGTGATAAGGCACTGGCAGGTGAGTCTCGTGACACTTTTACAGTCCTCTTTGTAGCGTCCTTGGTCAAAGGAGGGTCTAGGGAGAGTGAAAAAGCTTTGCCAAAAGTACTTTCCTCGTTGTTTGTGTGGTGTTTTTACGTTGCATGGAACTAGTGGTTATTCAGCAACGGCTTTACGTGACTTCCGAACCACGTCGAGAGTGAACTTCTGTCACCAGAAATACTAATCTCTAACACCTCAATGGAGTGCCCGAGAATCGAACTCGCGGCCACCGAGGTGGCAGGTCAAGACCTACCGATCACGCCACTGAGGAGCTGACTTTCCTCGTTGTGCTTATAAAAAAGGCTATTGAAGACGCTCTCTGGATTCTTTAAAAATAAGGCTTGATTAAGAAACATATTCTCATTATAAATGATGACAGTTTCATGATGGAATATGAAAATATTAATTAAGACAATGTGACAGAGCTTTCCTCACGTCCTGCCTGCCACATCTGCGTTGACACTAAGGCGATGGTGAGGAGTAAATCATTTTATTTTTCGGTCAGTAGCCTTGGGTCAACCCATTCCATCAAAGGATCGCTAGGTCACTGCAACGAACAATGGATATCTCCCCAAAAGAAGCATCGGCCTTCAAAATATAGCGTAAAATAATGAACATTAATAAACGCTATACTTACATTAAATAATATTATTATTATGTTATGTGCATTTATCATAATTTAACAGCTGCAATGATCATGGCACCATGGGACTTATATGATATTTGAATGTCTGTAGAGAATTAGTAATCAGCATTATACTGCAGTACTTTTGAACTTGAATTACTGTAATAATTGTTTTGAATGGAAACCATGATTTTTGTTCCTTAGTAGTTAGTATCCTTACAAAGTTTCAGTTAATGCAGTAACAATCAATCAAGCCATGTTAACTATACGATATCGGAATTACCCTATAACAATTTTATTTCTATGCATTATTACCAATTTATGTTTGAACGATTATATGTATGTATATATATATATGTGTGTGTGTGTGTGTGTGTGTGTGTATGTGTGTAACTGAATCACGAAAATATGGAACATGGTGAATATATAAATAAAGGCAAATGCCACTAAGGAAAGTGAAACAGCGGAGTGGTGCTACTAGGCCTTTCGATTTACTGTCCTTTACCTAGCAGTAAGTCGAAAGGCCTGGCAGCACCACTCTGCTGTTTCACTTTTCTTCGTGGCATTTGCCTTTATATTATAAAGTGTCACTGTGCTATAGTAGATTCACATCAGCCGTGCATTTGGCGTCTAGGCCAGTCCCTTACGACACTCCTGATCCTGATTGGCTGTTGATAAGCCAATCATAGGGCTGGAAACTCTCAGTCTCTCGAGAGAGTTCACATAGGCAGGAAGTATGTTCCACCTCTCCAGAGGGATAAGTCTTTCAGGAGAGGCGGAATATACATCCTGCCTATGTGAACTCTCTGAGAGGCTGAGTTTCCAGCCCTGTGATTGGCCTATCAAAAGTCAATCAGGAGCGTGAAAGGGACTGGCCTAGACCTTCAAATGCACGGCTGATGTGAATCTACTATAGTGCGAACTTGGAACTACAAGTATTCAGCATTATACATAAGTAAGCGCATTTAATAATTGCATACACATGCATTTACAATAAGCATACAATAAGCTCAAGTCCCTCATTGTCATCATCTCTTCCGACAACACCAGTTCAAGAAGAGTGGGCCTACGTCAAGCAAGGGTCGAGTCTTTTCAAGTCCAACGTCTCCATAACCCCCTTCCGATGGAACCACATCTGCGTCACCTTCGGCCAAGAAGTATCGTACTACATCGATGGGAAACGGGAACCGATGACGGAAGACAGCGACTCGAAGTCGAACACAACGACTTCTGGTTTCTGGGTAGGTGTGGAATTTGCTGCATTGATCTGACTATACTCGGTTTTTTTCCAGCTATCCACCCGCCTGTGGTATTTGCGTATGGTAACACTACATCCTTCGCTTTAGATAGTTACATTCAGCTTACATTCAACAATAATAGCAATATCCTATTTCGAATATTAACGGCGTAATTCGCATACAGTAAATTATTAAAACACTTTTCAGTTGCAAATGTACACCCACATATCCTTTTATTTACCTAAAACTTACACATAGCGTAACTATCTAAACCCGGGACGCAGTGTTACCATACGCAAACACCACAAGCAGGTGGACAGATGGAAAAAAAACAGTGTAACAACGTAGCAGTTTGCTCTGTTCTGAAGCTAATCTCTTCAATTTGATGCTAGCGAAAGAAAGCTTAACTTGTGAAGAAAGAGCCTAGGTTTAAAAAAACATTCCGCTTGGGAGAGTGTCACAATGAACATTGTTTTTTTTTTTCAGCCCGTAGACTATTTGTTCCTCAACTTCCCCCCAAGTACGGACAAGACAGTTGGAGGGTTTGGTGGCTACGCCACTCTTCCTTTACTCTTTCGAAGAAAGCTAACTGACGAAGAGGTAGGGAATGCTCTTCTTTTGGTATAATGACATCCTCATGCGTATCTCCGTCCTTTTGTCTGCGCGTTCCGTCTAGCTAATTAACCTCCTTTATACCTATGTTCACTGGAGGATGGAAATTTGCCTGTATGTGTCTCCTTATTTTATTTTCTATAATATCTTATTCGTGATCTTGAATACAGAATTTAATGAACATGGAATTTAGGTCTAAGGCCAAGCGCTGAGACCTATGAGGTCATTCAGCGCCTAAACGGAAATTGACAGTAAAAGGTTTGAAAGGTGTAGCAGGAGGAATACCTCAAAGCAGTTGCACTAAGAAACAATTTTTAGGAGAGGGTGGAAAGTAAGACAGAAGAAAGACTATGAATGGAGGTACAGTAATAATATTCATGATCTTGATTTTTAAGAGAAAGTGAAAACGTCATCAGAGTATCTTCACACCAACATATCACGGAAAGGCACGTGAGGTGCACTGACAACATTACCCCACCACGGGGTTTATGGTGCTGCCTTAAGGCCCGTCCACACGGTCGAACTTTGCCCGACAGACTTTGTTCGATGTGACGTCAGAAGCGGGAAAAGTCACAACCTTCTCCACAGTTTCTCCGCTTCTGACGTCACATTTTCCCGCTTCGGGCGTCACATCGAACAAAGTCTGTCGGACAAAGTTCGACCATGTGGACGGGGCTTCAGGCAGCACCATAAACCCCGTGGTGGGGTAATGTTGTCAGTGCACCTCACGCGATGCATTGTAGGCATTGCTCTTTCATTCCTTTTTCTGTACCTCCGTTCATATTCACTTTCTTCCATCTGACCTTCCACCCTCCCTAACAAATGTTTCACAGTGTAACTACTCTGAGGTTTTCCTCCTGTTACGCCTTTCAGACATTCTTACTGTCCTCTTCAGTACTGAATGACCTCGTAGGTCCCCAGCCTTTGGCCAAAATTCTATGATCCAATCCAATCCAGCACCATAACTTTTAACCTTGCTTCCAGGTCAGGAAACTCGCGTATAACGAACCACTTCCTGAGTATGGCTGGAGCGTCAAGAATTGGACGGTCAACGTGAATGGTCCACCCAAGGCTTATCTCCAAAATATGGTCACGAGGATGGAGTGTCTTTACTGCAATACACTGCAACAAATGTAATCCTCAAATCAGTTCAAAAGATTCACATAAAACTAGAAAACGATATACATTTGCTAATTCTGTTTTTTTCTTTCTGAAGCTGGCAAGCTGCTAAACATTTTTTTTTTTTATACAAACATTACGGTATCTACCGAGCAAAACTTTTGTAGCTCTATAGACGCTGGATATATTAAAAAAAATACGTGATTTTACTTATTGGTGTACTGAGCCTCTTCAATCACATTGTTGCAACAGCATCTTTACATTTTTTGTATCATTTTTTTTATATGCTAGTTTCTGATTTTGCTCTGATCTGTTTCTAAACGTGCTCTCACTTCTTTTTTTTCTGAAGGGCTGATGGCATTGAAGTGACTACAGAGAGAAGCTACAAAATCTTCTTGCCCCGCCGTGAAGTTGATTACGTGATGACAGCCGGGAGATATGATTACGAAACCGCGCTGCTAATGTGTAATAGCCTAAAAGGCACATTGCCTGAAGCTGGAGACCCCGATGTGCTCCGCTTATTTGGAGAGGTAAGGCATAATTATAAGTACTTTAGTGAGAGCAACTCACTCATGTGACGCCTCCTGTTTTCAAATCAAACGAAGGTAGACTTTGCGAGAATTAAATGCGTAATATACATAAAAATCGAAATCTCTTTCTGGAATAAATATCGCAGATAAACTTCACGTTTCTATCCATCTGGCACACATGTTCAAGTGCAGCTCCTCTTGACGTCCCAAAAAAACTCAGATTACTATATTTCGAACACTTTTGTCATAAGCAGTTCTCTTTGGAAGGGGGGAGGGGCGGGGGAAAGAGGAGGAAGCATCCATAGTTTATAAAATCGTTGAATGAATGGAACACTCTCGAAGGCTGCTGATGCATTGTTATCCAAAATACTTTTGTAAGGACCACTCCTACGGGACACCATGCTATCAGAAGACCGACCCAACGCAAGCTAGCCAACCAACCGTGATTTTGTAAACGTACATTATCACTCAAAAGAATATTTTGAACAAAATTTCAGGTCCAAGAGCAGAATCCCAATGTGCAGATAAACGTCTGGGGACGAAAGAGCTCGCCTGAACAGAGCTGTTATGGACTGTATTATAATCCTGTAGCTCAGAGTTCAGGAATAATCCCGACCTATTACATGGAATGTGAACAAACAGCAGCTTATTTCGTTTGTAAGGTATGTTTTTTTTTATTCTTTAATTAAAAATGTCAAGAAATAATTGTGCACTGAGAGGATAAATGTCATTTTATTTCAGTTCACCAATTACAGCTACAACGACAGCTGACTTCTTAATAGAAATGTTCGTAAGAATATTCTGTATAGTCTATATGCCACTGAATTATTGTACCCTACATATGCTGTATACATATAGTCATATTTTTATTCATAAATGGTGACATTTAAGAGAGAGAGAGAAGAGAGAGAGAGAGAGAGAGAGAGAGAGAGAGAGTTATTTTTCATATCTACTTTCTTTTAAGACATTCATTCATTCGACAGACATCCCGAGCACTAACGTTTGATCTGCGTCAAGACAGATTTCCAGGCAAGAGGGAAAGATTCTACTTCGTACCAGATGGCTTTATCCCACGACTAATGTCGTTTGAGGGAAAAGTCATCTCTCTTTCAACTTCCCCATCAGCAGACAACACGTTACTATTCCAAGATTATACTGTGGATGTCACCGTGGCCGTAGCAACGGCTTTCATCGATAAATCACCCAATCCATTCGGCAGGCGAACCTGGACGTTTACTGAAGGCAACAAAACCATGTATTGGGTTCTGACATCTTGCTCCAAGGTTTGCACTGGGTTGAACGTCCAAATTCTTTCTGATTTGCTTTTACTTACTCTGCTTGTATTTAGGTTACATTATACTCCATTGCAGCTTGCACTACTTCACCAAGGTTTGCAGCAAGTTTCAGTCATACTTGGTTTTTAAAGTACCTGGGATGGCATCGACAGATATTTATTCATTCAGTTTGCACGTCACCCTTCAAACATCTCTTCGTCCTCCACTCTTTCTCAGCTCTGCATCGCTGACTGTAAGAGGCCAAGTGCTTGTGATCCATAGATGATCTATTTTCACAGAACGAATTCACCTGTGACCCTGGCATCTGCTTAGATATGGACAAGCGATGTAATGGAAAAGATGACTGCGGCGATGACTCCGATGAGCAATGCGAATTGATCAAGTCCTTGCCGAGTTCCTACCGTCCCACTCGTCCTCCCAAGGAGGAGACGCCCTTGAATACAAGTTTGAGAATTGTATCAATCGACGACGTTGATGTCGATCTCGGCAAAATCCAAGTTCTTATGCAGGTAATGAATGATTCTTGGTAGCATGGGGCCCACTATTTCATCTCTTGGGGAGGTGAGGAAATTGCTCCACTGATTCAATATAAATGCCAAAACAATTTTTTTTATATACATTCGACGTGCTGTCATGCATGTGCATTCAGAGTCGATTCGTTGATAAAATGCAGTTATATGGTCTTTCTGAGTAAGACTTAAAGGGTTTTTGTTTTTGACAAAAAAAGTTAAACAGATATTGGTTTTGCAGAAATTATGATCAAAATTACGGTTACTATAAGACTTTATTGCGATTTAAATTCAACTACAGTACGGTTCATTGTCTCGACTATCCCCTCAAAATTCTCGTCAGACTGATTTTGACATTCACGGCGCTTCAATCTTTCTAACAGATCCAAACAACCTGGGAAGATGGAAGGATAACTCTGATCCAGATGAGTCACGAAAGCGAAGACAACCTCGTAGACAAGAATGTCTGGACACCCAAGTACTATTTTGCCAATGGAGTCTTCGAGGACAACGTGAATTACATCAATAAGAAAAATGTCATTGAGCGGACTATTGCCAATAGGAATACGGGCGGGAAAATGGCTATTATCAATAGTTACGAAGGTAAGCACTGATTATGCATGGGTGAAGTTATGTCCGTCGAAACTTCCGACATAAAAGTACTACCCAAGAGGTTGGCCTTTGCTGTTTCCTGATGATAATCATAATGTTGAAGACGCTTAATAATGACTGTTAAAGACAAGAAGTGTAATTATGCAACTGAATAATACAAAGACAATATGATTTGATAACACTACAGGAGAGATGCTCAGGCACAGTGATGGTGTGATTATCAATGGCTGACCAAGGTTTGCATGAAATGCCTGAGTGAGCGAAAGGTTCCTATCGTAGGGTGTAGGCGAAAAATGACTGTTGCATTCTGCGTGTGCAAGGCCGGTAGAACAGACAGACAGTATGAATGATCGAAATATGACGCTAATTGTTGTATCTGAGAAGCTGTGCTATAATGTTTTCTTTGAAACACTATAGTAGATGACAGCCGTATCAACAGGGTAAGAACAGTGTGGGGCTCAAAAAAAAAAGGAAAAAAAAAAGGAAAAGGGTGTATGGATCAATTATATCCTAAGAAGCTACAGAAACTGGTGAAGGAATTTGCAAGGAATTTGCAAGTATCTGCAAGAGGAGAAAGGTGGGAGCTTTTGTAAGAATGTAAAGTTATGAGAGTAAATCTAAACCAGGAAGATGGAGTAATCTAAATGTGCATGGTTGAAGAATGTGTATAGGTATCTGTAAGCAAATCTAATGGATGATTGAAGAATGAGACAAGATGAAGGTAGAATGATGTTTGCAGAAGGCTAGGATGTCAAAGGAAGCTCAAGTGGAGTTTATGAGGGATTGGAAAACTAACTTTTCTCCATGAAACTGAAGTGCAGATGCAAAATGCAAATAAGAGGAAAATATTGAAGCTGTTGAGGTGAATTGCTTGTTTAGTATATATGGCATAAGAACCCGACGGCTAAGAGATATGTAGATGCTTCGAAGTCTTAAAAGTATTAATATACGTACGCGAAAGGTAGGATCAGTGTTTTAAGATGGTCGTTTAAGTGGAAAGAGTAGAACATTATACGTTGGTGACAAGAATGTTGTATCATTTCGAACTCATAGGAGTAATGGGTAGAAAAGGATCTGGTAAGGGATTAGAAAGGAGAGGCGATAACATCCAGGAAGTAGGGCAGTTTGGGTTAGATCACTGTGCACAGCACAATTTGTGTAGGGAGTTTGATATACCACTGGTGGGCAATCATCATAATGTTCTATGATATATATAGTATATATATATATATATATATATAGATATATAGTACATACACACACATATATGTACTTACATATATATATATATATATATATAT
This sequence comes from Macrobrachium nipponense, assembly GCF_015104395.2. Taxonomy (NCBI): domain Eukaryota; kingdom Metazoa; phylum Arthropoda; class Malacostraca; order Decapoda; family Palaemonidae; genus Macrobrachium; species Macrobrachium nipponense. Next base: position 23,918,917 of record NC_087204.1, on the reverse strand, counting down.
ATATATATATATATATGATATATATATATATGTAATGTACATATATGTGTGTATGTACTATATATATTAGGGTCTTACAGACAGACAGGTTATCTCATGGTTACAAGCAGCATCTGAAAATGAGTGAACTGAAAACTAAATTGAAAACCTTAAAAAAGTAATTGTTTCAGGTGACATGTATCTGTGTCATAGTACATGCATAGACACAAATGACATATATCGTTGCCTTAGCACATCACAAATCATATGTTTCAATCACGTTTCCTCTTTCCTCAGGGTATGAGTACAACGGCGAAGGTAACGCAAGCATCACCCACATCGAGTCGGTTTCGTCCTCCTTCGACTGCGACTTCGACCTCTTGTATTACCCTTTCGATATCCATACTTGTGAAATTCAAATCCAGCTTAAACAAATTGGTGGTCACAAAGCCCATTTCGATACCAGAGTGAGTTTGCAAATGACCTGGTTAACCCTTCATGTTTCTCTTCTCGCTATCTATTGCAACTCTCGCTTCTGCAACCAGCAAGTCACAACCTAAAAAATTCTGTTTTGAGGTATTCGCCTGCGTAGAAAAATGCCATGACAAGTGCTCATTGGTGGACATAATGCTATGACAAGAGCTAATTTGTAGACAATGCTGCGACAAGTGCTAATTTGTTGACAATGCTAATTTGTAGTCAATACTGTGACAAGTGCTAATTTGTGGACATATAGCTGTGAAAAGTGCTAATTTGTGGACATATAGCTGTGAAAAGTGCTAATTCTTATATATAATGCTATGGCAACTGCTAAATTTTAGACATATATAATGCTATGGCAACTGCTAATTTGTAGACATAATGCTATGGCAACTGTTAATTTGTAAACATAATGCTATGACAACTGCTAATTTGTAAATATAATGCCATGACAAGTGCTAATTCGTAGACATAATACTAAGCTAAATTTGCTTTTTTGACCTAACATCGTATTTTTCATTTTTTTTTACAGACGATTTACATATACCCAGATAACTTCACCCTCTCGGAATTTACCACTGAGCCTGTATGTTATACTTTCGTCAACCAGTCAGCAAACCACGCCAATCTAGTGAAGATTCACGTACGTATTATTTTCAAGTAAATATTTGCCCGCATAACTGTAAGGGAATCCTTCTCTGATCAAATTTTTCATACGACGTCTTTGCTCTACTTAGTCTGTCGTTGATAGCCATTGAATGAGCATCTGTATACAATAAACTGCTGACGATACAATCCACCTTTAGACGCATCTCTCTCACCTCTGATCTATGAATAAGCAGAAAAATGGCATCTCAGTCGGAGCTTTGGGTTAAGGTACAACGTTGCTAAGTTTGAGACTGATCGTCTTGATCCTCTCTCGTTACCGAAATTATTGACCACCTGGGGGTATGTTAGTTGTTACCAAAATTATTGACCGACCGGGTATGTTAGTTGTTACCGAAATTATTGACCGACTGGGTATGTCATTTGTTACCGAAATTATTGAACGTCTTTGGTATGTTAGCCGTTACTGAAATTATTGACCTAGGCATGTTAGTTGTTACCGAAATTATTGACCGCCTGGGTGTTAGTTACCAAATTATTGACCGCATGGGTATATTAGTAAAAGACAAAAATACCTCATCCAAAAAATATTTCTTCTGTGATTCCTTTGAACATTTGATAGATATAAAGTGCATGAGGATTTATCATACGAGTCATTTAGCAACACTTCTTTTTTCTGAGGTAATAAGACTGGAATTATTGTTGTTGATATATCGATATCAACATAAAGTATGCTTTATCGATATCCGCGGTTCGTGCAAATTAATCTCCACCACAACTGATTCATGTACAGATTGAGGTAAACTTGATAATCTAAGAGCTGAGTAAACGTGCAATAACGTATAGTGGTTTGGGTCAACTTAAGACAACAGAAACATTTGGTTTTGATAATCTGCAATTGTCAATCGTTGCTTACGTCACAACAGTTCCTTTTGCATTGATTATCCCTTTCAGCAATTTCCCATTTTGCCCCATGAACAGATTTTGTTGAGCAGAAGGTACGGGGCCTATATCCTGACCACTTTCCTCCCTTGCCTCGTGCTGACCGTCATAGGAGCTCTGACGGAATTCTTTGAGGACGATAATTTCAGGTAAGTGGGAAATTAAAACGACAAAATAAGTCATTCATGGTAAACTCGTTGAATAGATTGGCTATGAGATGATTGAATTGAGGGTAGTCGTTGACAATCGACTATTTTGACGGAACACTTTGAATGTAAATTAAATTTTGACTAAGGACCTTTCCATATGCACCCTATAAGATGGCCTGTTCGAAGAACTGCAAAGAATTTAGCAAAAATATTTTAAGAATTTAGCGCAAAATAAATAAAGAAAGAAATTAGCAAATAATTTTCATTGTGTAGCGCCACCCTTGATATAAAAATCAAATAAACCCTTTAAATAATTGGATAACATGTGTAAAGAGAAAGAATCGGCCACACCGGTAAAGAAGCAGATTGAAATCAGGATATACAAATAGAGTAATGCAGTTATTGCTTTAAGTATTATCGATGTTGCAGATAACAACTCGCTGATTGATAGTACACAAGGACAGATGACTCGCTAGACTAATTACTTGATAGATGTGTAGAAAAACTCGGCCATTTTCTACTGATGAGCCGAAGACACACGACAAAAATACCCGACAGCATTATTCATCAATGTGCTCCCGTTGACAGCCTAAGAGCTATTAGCCTAGAGTCCTAGACTGATTGACAGTAGGCATTCACGATAGCTACTTTCGTCAATGAAACGCTAAATCAAAATTTGTCTGCGATCGTTACTTAATATCTTTAATTCCCTTCTCCTCCAGTGACCGCATAAACGTGACTCTCGCTGCCTTGATTGTGATAGCGTCTCTCATCTCTCAAGTGGCTACAACGGCGCCAGTGTCGGCTCAACCGAAGCTCATCGACATGTACTTCTGCTTCTGTATGTTTAGATTATTCTTCTGCTTTGTCCACCACGGTCTCCTCTGCATGGTTCGATGTTTCATGGTTCACAGGGAGGAGAAAAGCAAACACCAAACGACCAACGTTCCAAAACAAACGACCAACGTTCCAAAGCAAACGACTAACATTCAAGATTCCTTACTCTCTCTAAGAGATCTTGACGTTCCGGCAGCAGCATCTTATGTTCCACCGCCCAAGGACTTGGTGGTCAGCGCCTGGCAGCTGTTGGCCGTTCCACCTCCCAGTTCCGAGAGGACAGTGACCACGCCAGAGGGGATAGCGGCAACTGCATTGTGGCGGAAATCGACGACTTACAAGATTGTCAATGGTGCTAGCATTTTCGTCGGGTTCCTCGTGGATGCGATAACGTACGCCGTGATCGTCGTCTTCGTTATCAACAATTATTATCGGGCATTGCAAGATTATAAGGAGAACTGCCAGAATTGAGGATTTGGCTTTCCCTTGAACTGAGGAAGGATATTTAAACTTTAATTTTCATCTTTATATTCATTAGATTCCTCCTACAAGCTCTCATTTCACCGTCAGATCTGCATCCTATCCATAATTTTGTTGTCTTCATTACTTTCTTCAATTGTGAATAACTTTCTGTAAGTCAGTTATTGCTATTACAAAGCCATAACATAGTTCCTTGTTTTCTTCTGAGATCAGTAATATGATTAGGCTTGCCAACTGTGCCTTATTGGAAAGGACGGACGAGCTTTTAATTGGTTCTCTCTGGCCTGTCTTTTGTCGAATCTAGAAATGATGTCAACGGTCCTTCATTTAAAATGATTCCGCATAGATCATATTGTTGTAATTAATACTTATTAATAATGCTATAAAACAAGGTCTTTCGACAGCCAGATATCTTGGAGATTTTTTGCACTGGTTAATCGCCTGAACAAACCGGAATTTAAAACCCGTTTGGTTACACTTTGTTAGGTTAAGTGGCTTCACTAGTCTTAGTGTCCAAGTAACACCCTATGCACTCCCTGTGATAACAATGACTTGTAGTCTTATAGTCACCTTTGTTACTTTACACACAATATAACTATATTACTACTACTTTCACTTGAAAGAGAATTGCACGAAATTTATTGAAAAAAAAATACACACACAAATTCGCACGTGTGCTGATGGCTAGTATAATCATAATTTCAAAATTTTAAAAATCTTTACTAATATAATGATTTTTATTTATGCTTCTCTATGTATGTATCTATCTGTATATATGCACGTCTATATATAAGTACGTCTGTATGTATATATGTATGCATATACATACATATGTATATACAAGTATGCATATATATACATGTATAAGATTGTCTTTTATAATAACTTGACAGAGTTCACTAAGCTACTACCACTGAAATGTTACATTGTACTTCATATGCATAAGCTCTTCCGTTAAAAAATCACTTTAAAAAACGGGGGTAGGGGACTGATCTGATGACAAAACACTACATTTGCTTTAAGAATATATTTAGGAATCTTGTTAGCTGTGGTATTTTAACGGATATATTTGCCAAGACTATTGAGCGTAAAAATATACTTAGACCATTAATGCAGAATCCTCTGTACCCTAGGAATAATTTGCATCCAACTGGTATTATACATGATAAGTGCACCTACCCACATCAGAATTTGAACTCATTGGCATGAGTTCATATTGAATAAACTGGAATTTTAATTTACAAATCATATACCTTCGCAAATATTTAGCTATCACACTAAGGCGTAGAGGAGTCTAAGAGTTTTTTTTTACAATTCTTTCACTGGTGTGCAGCAAAACAATGTTGTGAGCATACATACATCAATATTGTTTTATTTTTCCCCCTCTGTGAAATCTTGAAAAGAATATACTATTCGTCAGCCTGAATGGCTTTCCACAGCTTAACGAAAGCTGTTCATGCTTTGGCAACCGCCTGCGTGGAATCGATTATAATCGTGTGCGTGAAATGTCATAAAATGACGCGACTCTTAGCCCTAACGGCTAAGTTGCTCGCTTTTGAATCAGAAGCCGTAATAATAAATAGTAATATATATCAATAAACTTCGGATATTTGACATTTCATGCAACGCAGTATTCTGGAATTCTCATTTGAAATAACGTCAATGGCCACGTGTAAGTGGTGGCTTTTACTTATACTACATTCTGGAATGTCGACTCCTTAATTTGGCGAAATTACTGAGGAAAGTAGCAATATACAAACTCAAGATATACAACTTAGGAAAGTAAGTCGTTTTGGTAAGATGTATGATTTCGCGATACAAGGGAGTATTAGAACAAAACCAAAATTATTATACGCCCTTCTAAATACACACGCTCATATATATATATATATATATATATATATATATATATATATATATATATATATATATATGTGTGTGTGTGTGTGTGTGTGTATTATTCGTGTATATATTTATTTAGATATATATATATATATATATATATATATATATATATATATATAGATCTATATATGTCATATGTATATATATAGATCGGTCAAGCGGTTTACAAACATACATAAACATAGACATTCACCTCATATATAAGATATACCTATATATATATATGTGTATATATATATATATATATTTATATATATAATATATATATATATTACATTTATGAGGGTGAATGTTTCTATGTGTGTATGTTTATGTATGTTTGTAACTTTATGCGCTACGTAAATAGAAACCGCTTGACCGATCTAGGCGAAATTTGGGACGCAGTTATCTTTTAACCCAACTTAAATAATAGGTTGAGGTTTCAAACCCGCGTACGTACCACCCACCCCCCTCTCCTCCCAACCCTTCATTTTGTAACTTGTGGTAAATAATCTCTACGGGTTCATCACATTTCATGTACTTGAGACCATATAAATATATAATTGAACAGGATTTTCAGTCAAAACAGTAATACCTGCATAAAAAGTAAAAATCGCCTCAGTAATACCTGGAGAAAAGGGATAGACAGAACAGCAATAATACCCAGATAAATGGGACAGTCACTACATTACGACCAAAACTGGAGTCAGAAAAGCTAAGACAATGGTATATAGTGCTTTCATTAAAATAGTATTAAAGGAGGAAGAATACTTTATGCTTGCATCATCTTTAATGGAGATGAAAGTTTATACGGAGACACTAACTTCATATGCTAAGTTAGTTATAGTGATGGAATACTTTTTTAGAAGTCCTTACTTTTGCAAAATATCTGATAAAGATGGCAAGGGTTATTGCACTCGCTAATGCCAATTAACATAAGTACAAAAATCAAATCGCTCTTTCAGCATATCTACGTATCAATCAATCAATCATTTCCTGTGACACCGACGGGGATGCATAGGGCCTCGATGAACTCACGTCACCACATTCTGTCCTGGTCTAACTCCTCAAGATCTCCCCAACTCTCATCCCCTGCTTCCCGCCTCATTGCCCTCAACCACGTCTCTTTTGGCCTAACTGGGCCGGGCTCTACCTCTTCTACCAAGGGCAACCCACCCCGGGTGTATCTCGTACTACTCCCTGCCTTCTGTACACATGGTCTAGCGATTCTAGCCACTTCCATCCCGTTGCTTCTCTACGGCTGCGAGTACATGGACCACTTGCGGTCGCCACTCAGTCGCTTAAACCACGGTCTAGGTATATACCTAGACCGTGGCTTAAACAAGCCACTGTGGCTTGACTCAGGCACACCACAGTCGCCAGTGTGTCTGGGTACATGCCACTGTGTCACGCAATCGGGCCCCAGTTTCATTATGGCCTCTGTCGTCCTCTGAGTGCCTTATTTTCAAATGCTAAGAATTTATCAAACGTAGTAACTGTACTGTACCGAGACTTATGCCCATAAATCAAAATCCTCCAAACTATTATTTGTATGTATAGAAAAATTACTAATATATCAGATATTTAGATCTACGTAATTGCAGTAAAATACAATACGTATATAACGAACTCTCAACTTCTGTTAATGGACTTTAGAGGACTTTGGATTACTATACGTATTCAATGTGATTTGTCGTTAACAAAGACTGCCACATTAAAAAATTTATCTTGACGTTCAGTTTATACGGAGCAAGTTTACTTCGATAAACATAAAAATAGTCAGAATGAGCTACATGTCAAAAGTTATAACAGCCATCGAGTTAACTGCTTCCTCGTACATTATTGAAGACTCTCGTCGCAATGTGAACGAATTAAAAAATAAATAAATAAAACGAGTCGAGACTCATTGCTCTTACTGAATATTAAAAATTAATCGTTAAATGCCAGTAAGGTGAAAAATGTTGCAAAATATTTCTCAGCGCTGTTGCATTAAGGTAAACATTCCAATTACTACATTCACTTTTCGATAAGTAATACGTCACTTATGCTATTTGCGAAATATTGTAGTTTATTTACCTTACTTGAACATGTGTGCAATTCTAACGTAAAATGATGCTTGATTTGTGGTTGTAATAATGTAATTGTGTCCTTAAGCTATTAAAATGATCTGATTATTTAGGTTTTTTACTCATGAGCCAAATTTGGCCACAGTTATGCAGGAAGTATCTTGGAGGTAAGTCGCATACTAGTTCTCTCTCTCTCTCTCTCTAGAGTACCATGGATTTTAAGCAGCCTATCTGATAATTAATCTCGGCCTATATTCAAATATACTATAAAAAATTAATGTCAAATAAACGTACACCCGCACGCCTTTCTATTATTATTATATTAAATCGTGGTTTCTTCTATAACATTATAAAACAAAAACCCCTCCTCAAATGGCTTATTTATATATGTATATAAAAGTATATATGTAGTAGACGTACATACATATGTGTATATTCAATTAGGATTTTTGAGCCATTAACGAAAGGGTGTTCATCAGAAAGTATATAAATACACTTTGAATACCAAAGCACTTATATGTAAACCACGGGATTATACGTAGACAATGGAGAGAATAAAAAAAATAACCTTTTTACTTTTTTGAGTTACTACAGCTAAATCCAAGATACTCAGCTATGAGAGCTAAGTAACAGTAAGTACGAAACTTTGGTAAACATACACTATGGAGGCGGCCGGCAGCCGGAATCACCTGTGTCGTAACAGAAACTGCAAAAATAGGACACGCCTGCCTCTGACAGAACTCACAAAATTCTGTTCTACTCCGAATACTGCATTCTTATTAACTTTCTTTCAAAATCTCTCCGTAGGGAGGTAGTGCCATCTGTGCCCCTCACGCAGTTGTACGGTGGGCATTAGTTGAGATTCCTTGCAGCGTCCCTTCTGGTCATAGCTGCAACTTCTTTCATTCATCATACTATAACTCCATTTCCACCCTCTCATAAATCGATGTTTCATATTCAACTGTGAGGCTTTCCTCCTTGTACACCTTTACAACCTCCTTTACTCCGTTTCCCTTTCAGCGTTGAATGACCTCATAGGTCCCAAGTGCATGGCCTCTAACCTAAATCATATATTCCAGCTCCAATTATCTCATATGGTCTATATCATAGCCTTCACTACACTGTTATATCATGAAAGTAAGAACAAATCACCTGATAATTAAATAAAGTGGATTAGGCCTATTGTCCACAGGGAACGGAGTTAAGGCTACAGTAGTTTTTTCTTTAAATTACAGTGTATAACTTTACAATAAAAAAAATTACAGTGGGAGAATATTGTGAACTTACTTTTAACAAAGTTGGCATTACCTGTAGTTCAAAATAACAGGGAAAATGCACAACCAAAACCTTACCTTATCGGACTTCAGTACAGGGCACTAAATCCAAAACAAACTTACAACCCTAAGAGAACAACCTTTGAAACAACAGACTGGGACGTCACAAAAACCACATGCTCTCTCTCCTCCCGACCACGCTACCTTCACCCTATACCCCTTCCCATCTTTACCATTACAAACACCCACAGATGCATAGTCTCATGATCGGTGGTATGGACACCTGTTACGAAGAGAGGAACATCATGTTGGAAGACATACGATGGAAATGGAAGCGAGGGGTAGAAGGAAGAAGGGAAGACCAAGAAAGAGATGGCGTGATTGTGTAGGGGAAGATAATTATGTTTTACAAAGGCATTTTTTCTGGAGATTTTTCGTCGATTTTCGGCGCTTCTTTTTACGGAATGCATCTCTGCCTTTTCTCTCGTACGCCCATCGTCTAACATTTTGTCGGCGTTGATCGATATTACGAGTGGGCAACGCTGGTGTTGAGTAAAATCAGCATAGGCCTACGTTCACCCATGCGTTCGTCCCCAGCCACTCAACCCTCTTTTCTCGTACTAAACATAACAAAAATGGAAATTTCTTCGATGTGCTGATTTGACCTTCAATCAGGTAACAACTTAATGATGGCTAATATGTGTAATAAGAACAAATAGTCCTATACGTACTAAGATGCTTTAGGTTTTAGGACAATGGGATCACAGTCATCTCTCTCTCTCTCTCTCTCTCTCTCTCTCTCTCTCTCTCTCTCTCTCTCTCTCTCAGCATTTGTTTGTTATTTAACCAAGTATCTTTTCTTTATTCTCTATCAGCGGGAGAGTACTAATACATCTCACAGGTTGAAATGGCTGTCTGTCAACGAATAATTTTTCGGTGGCAATTGAAGCCTGGATGAGAGGAAAAAGAATACAGTGCATGATGTCACCTTATGAACCTTCAATAAACCTTATCTTAATCACAAAAGGAACTTACTGGAGACTGGAGTATCATGGGGCTATTGACCACCAACTTCCTGAAAACTATAGGCCTAGCCTACTATCTGTCTACCAAAATGAACATCGGAAACATTCTGAACACACAAAAATAACTAAGGGAAAGCACATTTTCCAATCCAGAATATGATTAGTATGATTGACATTAATGGTTTATCAATCACGTTAACGTTACCTTGATCAGGGTGAGAACTTGCTGAAGTAGGCTGATGTTAAGAGCAAATTCTTGTTGTTTCATTCGCTTTGTATTTTTCCAGCCAAATAACTGGAATATATATAAGGGATTCCAGTATCTTTAAACTAATTTGTCACCGAAATGAACGTAAAAACGCACTCATACACTATATAAATTCAATTCGGGCGAAATGATCTAAGGAACAAGAGCTGTACATCCGAACCAAATGAACCATGATTACCAACTAAACTAAAGTCGTTTCGTTTGTTTTTATTTAAAACCACGTAACGGCAGATTCCAAAATCCCACTTAACGCGAAATTTATGAAAGATCCAACGAGGTTTCAGCTTTGTTCTTGCACCCTCATTTCTCGAAAAATATGGCCACTTTTATTCTTAATCGAATAAAACATGTTTCGTTTTTCTACGATTTGTTTAAAAGAAGAAATGTTGACAGCCAGTGACTTATAGGCCTACCTACTACTAAGCATATCAACTAACATCAAGATATTATCTACTTTATACTATGTGACATATATAAGATTAAGGTCATTCTGATTTTAAAACAGAAACCGCCAGTGCACTTACATGCCCCAGCAATATGCTGAAAATATGAGACACGTTAACCAAGAAAGCGTATCCATTGCTAATGGGATTGTTATCTGCTAAGCACAAAATAATGTGTGAATAAAACTGGAAAGTTTTGCCTTTGAAATGTTATTCCATCTTTTCGTGGAGAATTCCTGCGCCCATAGCTGCAATCATAAGCTGCGCAACGTACCACTGTGAGAGTAATAATAAAAAATAATAATCGCTGGACACTGAGCACCTATTAAAGTTGTTCTGTGACCGTAAGCAGCGTACCATGATGGCAGCTCACAGAAGAACGTAGTACGAAAAGTGTAGTACAGATGATATATCCAGTTGTTTTTTTACTCTCTGTATTCGAAAATAAACAAAGTGGGTAACAGCAATCGTCGGTGAACTTCTACGTAGGTAAGAGTAAATTTGCCGAGTGTTTTATATAGAAAGATTTTCGTATTTTCAGTGGTGATGAGTGCTCCCGAAGGAAGGAGCTCATGGTTGGTACGAGGCTACCCTAATTTACAGTCATCAAAGACGTTTTCCCAATTACAGATATTATCTACTAACTTTCTTAGTGTGTAAACTGATTTCCTTTCCATCAGGGAACTTCCTGTGACTAGCAAGGGATGTGACAAGGAACGAGCATTTTGGGATATTCTCAGAGATGGCGACCGACATAATGATCAAGCTGTTCATGGTCTCTGTGTTGTTGCCAGCGATGGTTTTCGCGGCAGATGGTGAGTATAAAGCTTTTCAATTTTTTTAAATTCCAATTCCCGGTACCATGATAGTGTCTTTAAGGGAATTCTTTGCAGCATTCTGTATTTCCTAAATCCTTTTATCATCTCATAATAAAGGACCATTTTCCCGGCATTAAAAACAAAAAAAAAGCGGGTGTTAATTTTTACTAAATTCAAAATATTCAGTTACATATTTGTATACCTTTGACTCCTTCACATCAGGAATAATAATAATAATAATAATAATAATAATAATAATAATAATAATAATAATAATAATAATAATAATAATTGGATCCTTGTCTCGTTTGAATCGATGAAGATGATGCTTAAAATGCCTGGAGAAAAACCGAATCTTTTAAAGCAAGTTATGTCTTCATAATGACCGAATAACCGCTCAAACCTTTCGCCCGCAGAGAACAAGACAATGGTCTTTGGACTCAACCTGGAGGTGTCACCCAAAGTGTCTTCGTCGTGGATCCAGAAGGAGATTCTTTTCCCGAATGGCACCAATGAGATAACCATCTGCATGAACATCCTACTGCGGTTCAAACTCTTCAGCAGAGTGGCGTTTTTCACACTCAACAAGAGGATTGCGTTTATAAGTATATTCATCAACTATTTGCCTACTCTCTCTCTCTCTCTCTCGCTCTTTGTAGCTTTCGCCTTTAGTGTTCGTGGCCCGTCGTTTTATCGTGTTTTTCAAACACACCAAATACAGTGTTGAAAAGTGGCTGAGAAAGGACACAAGCTTACGACCAGTTTTCATTCATTTTGTCATAAAATTGAAATATAATAGCATTTTATTGATTTTACAAACACGCCAAATACAGAGTTGAAAAGTAGCTCAGAGAGGACACTAGTTTATGACCAGTTTTCATTAATTTTGCCTTAATATTCAAATATAATAGCATTTTATTGGATTTGCTCTATTCAGTTCTAATGCTGCTTTCTTCGCTTTTACACAGCAGAGTCAATAAATACCATGACACGCCTTTTATTACGATAAATCTATCGCCGATTTTCAAAACGAACGTGAAATGGCGTGGAATATGCCATTTCTGATTCGAATATACGCCTTCTATTTGTGTGGAATATGCCATTTCTGATTCATATACGCCTTCTATTTCTCACAGTGGAGGAAATGAACACAATTCTCATGCAGAAGTCTCGTTTCTACTACGGACCCACATCGGTCACGCCCTTCGCCTGGAGCCACGTCTGCGTCATGTTTGGTACTAATCCCTCGGTCTATCGAAATGCACAGCCATTCCCTATTGTGCCAGCGTCAGGAACGGAGGCGCCTTTTATTGATTTCAGTGTGAGAACCTGCTTTTGTCGCTCAGTCTCTTTGAATTGGATATAGAATTTAGGCCTATGAGGTCATTCAGCGCTGAAACGGAAATTGACGGTAAAAGGTTTGAAAGGTGTAACGGGAAGAAAACCTCGAAGCCGTTGCACTATGAATCAGTTGTTAGGAGAGGTTGGAAAGTAAGAAGGAAAAAAGAGAGTATGAAAGGAGGTACGGTAAAAGGAACGAATGGGGTTGCAGCCAGGGGCTGAAGAGACGCCTCAAAGAACCTTAAGTAATGCCTACAATGCGCCACATGAGGTGCACTGACGGCGCTACCCCCCTACGAGGGTCAGTCTCTTTGAATCTTCGTGGTTCAAGGTGTAGGGGCTGGTTCATTGGTTCAAGGGTAGATTCGAGTACTGACCCATAATTTCTCGAAAACTTAATTTGATTTCGATTACCTTTTAAAAGTAGTACTACATTTCAGTGGGTGTTTCAGTATGGTCACTAAAAACATCTTAGATGCAACTGGCAACATCTGTAGTAATGCGAGTATCAAAGTGTTGTGAATTGGTCACCATTCAAAATGACTTATTAAATACAATTTTCCATCTGTCCACCAGCCTGTGGTGTTTGCGTATGGTAACACTGCGTCCCATGCTTTAGATAGTTATGCTTTGTGTAAGTTTTAGGTAAATAAAAGGATATCTGAGTGTACATTTGCAAATGAAAAGTGTTTTAATAATTTACTGTATGCGAATTACACCGTTAATATTCGAAACAGGATATTATTATAATTGTTGAATGTAAGCTGAATATAATTATCTAAAGCCCGGGACGCAGTGTTACCATACGCAAACACCACAGGCGGGTGGGCAGATGGAAAAAAACCGAGTATAAGTACCCTTTCCAAGCTGCAATATTGATTTTGTGATTTGTTTTATAGTACTGAAATGAGTGGAAATCCAAGGTATTGCATTTCATCAGTGATTTAGCTCTCACCTGTCTCTTGATGACCAGATGAAGGGGTGAAAAATGGTGTCCACAGTGATCTCACTCTTCAGATTAATTATTTGTGTTTTTCAGGAGCTTTGACCCCGTAGGAGTCTAGTACCGCCCAATGCATCTCACGGCATGCACTGTTGGCATTACTGAAGGTTCTTTGCAGCGTCCATTCGGCCCCTAGCGACAACCTCTTTCATTCCTGTTACAGACTTACAGTTAGGGTGGCCATTTCCAAATTCCCAAAAAGAAGGCCTTTTTTTTTTTTTTTTTTGCCAACACCAATTTAACCTAAATTAAGCATGATTATTGAGGAGTTGAAATATAAAATGCATATATATATATATATATATATATATATATATATATATATATATATATATAAAATATATATATATACATACATATACTATATATATATATATATACATATATACATATACATATATATATATATATATATATATATATATATATATATAAAACTTGACTTGAGTGTTTAAATCTCAAATAGTGTATGAATAAAGAACTGAAATTGATTAATATTCAATTGTATTGAAGATGGAACAATTTATTACATAACTGGGGTGAAAAAATTAACATTATTTCGGAAACTAAAGGAATTAGCAATCTGATGTTTGCATTTTGCCCTTTTCCTTGCCATCTCTAAGAGTTTTCTGTTGGCTAGAAGTCTTTGTAAATTGGCTGGACAGATACAAGTACACTGCGGCTCCTTGCCTAGTGTTCCTAACTGTGCCAACAGCCACTATATAAAATTATTGGCCTCATGAAAAAAAAATAAATGGTTCTTTTGCCCATCAGTTCTCACTGTTTTCGTATATGTATTTGTTTATATTTTTAGCATTAATATTTTTATTTAGACAAACCCAAAAAGCAGGAGAAATTAGCGTCCTTCTTAAGGTGAAGCAGGACAGAGGACAGAATGCTCAAAAACAGGACTGTCCTTCCTAAAGCAGGACGGCTGGCCACCCTACTTACAGTACCTCTGTTCATAATATCTTTCTTCCATCTTGCTATCCACCCTCTCCTAACAATTGTTCCAAAGTGCAACTGCTTTGAGGTTTTCCTCCTGTTACACCTATCAAACCTACCTATTCTCGGTTTTCTTTCCAGCGCTGAATGACCTCATAGGTCCCAGTGTTTGGCCTTCGGCCTAAATTTTGTATTCTATTCCATTTCGGAGAGCTTTGAAAGTTACTGTGAAAACCGTACATACTATAGTAGATTCACATCAACCGTACATTTGACGTCTAGGCCAGTCCCTTACGATGCTCCTGATTGGCTGTTGATAACCCAATCGCAGGACTGGAAACTCTCAGTCTCTCGAGAGAGTTCACATGGGCAGGATGTATGTTCCACTTCTCCTGAAATCAACAGCCAATCAGGAGCGTCGTAAGGGAATGGCCCAGACATCAAATGCATGGTTAATGTGAATTTACTCTAACTTACCACACCTTTCCAGATACCCTACAACGTGTCAGCCAGTGTTCCCGATGGTCTCTACCCAGACAAAACAGTCGGGGGATTCTGCGGTTATGCCACAATCCCTAACGTTTTCGCGAGGCGTCTCACAGCGGAAGAGGTTGGTCGTTGATTACTATAACATTTGCAGTTCCAGAATCTGGCCTACTTAGTATACAAGACTCTTGGACGTTATCATTTTTAAAATCTGACTGATCTAGATATCTTGTGTATTTTCGGTTTCAGGATCTGACTGCTCTAGATAGGAATCTTTTGGACCTTTTCCAGTTTCAGAATCTCACTGATCTAGATAGGATTCTCTTGCTTGTCCGTAAGAGTAAGTCTTTTGTCAGTTGAGAAGTACTTTGTCTACTGAAATCATGAGGACTCGCACAGATCAAGAAGCAATATTTTCTTAATCACCTGACCCAAGTTTCAGTGTCTCTAGATAGTTAAGCTGTGTTCAAGAGTATAGATTTTTTATCGTTATCACTTCAACCCTATTTTCTCCCTTTTCAGCGGTAAGAATAAAGAGCACCTTTCAAAGAATCCGTTTTCTATGCGTTGATAATACGATATATTAATCTTCATGTAGGTTCGAGGGAATATAAAATGGCCAAAGTTACGCCAACGGAATGCCTGGGCAATTTTACTGCAGAGTTTCTTATGACAGTAGACATAACATTAGGAAAACGAAGTGAACATTCATCTCGTCTGCTTTTTCAAATCTTTGGGTAGGCGAACGAGGTATTATTTCTGACTGAACAAGTCACTCTTTGAGGCCCTTCCTCGAGCAGAAGTAGAAAATTCTGGAAAACAGATAATTTAGAAAATTCTGAAAAAAAATAATGGATTTTTTAAAAGTAGAAAAATATATCCATACCCTTTTAAATACCCCAAAAATATCAGATGTCAGTGAAGGTGCATTGACCATCACTTATTTTTTTCCGTTTTTTCTGTAATATCATTGATATCACACTTGACACTTGGTTGTGGTGATTTGTTCCAAAATGTCGATGTTTTTTTTCGGTAAAAACGTTTTACTGAGATGTGATTTTATTTCTCGAAGAAAACTTCATGAAACCTTTATTACGAAACAGGTCAGAAAAATTGCATACAATGAAGAGATTCCCGAGGGAGATCTGTCAGCTGGCGAGTGGAAGGCCTATACCAATCGTCACCTCTTCATTACGACTCTCCAGCGTAATGGCTCGCGAATTGATTACACTCCTTTCGCGGGATTGTCTAACAGGTATATATGGAATGAAATGGAATGTCTAACAGGTATATATGGAATGGAATGTCTATACAGGTATATATGGAATGAAATGGAATGTCTAACGGGTATAGTATATGGCTTTGTACTTTACCTATGTTCCCATATCTTCACTTCAGTCTGATGTCTAACCGCTGGGATAATTATTTCATGTCGTAACTGTACGGTTTTGTATCCTAGTACTACTATCCTTTACTTCGCTGTCCAACCCCAACTCTCCCTTTTCACAACCACTGACCGGAAGTTCACCAGTGATTGGCTTGACAGCTTAAAGTTCATAAGATTTATTCATTCACCAAAGGCAGCTTTCTTGAACATCCCGTCTTCCGCCATCTTAATCCCCTCTATTGCAGCACCATGGCCTTTGAAATATCGGAGGAAAGAACCGTCAACGTTTACTTGCCCTACGACCCGCACAACTACGCCGTGGCTCTTGGGTCTTATGGGTACTACGAGTCCTTGGCGTTATGCCAGATCATGAAGGGCAGCATTCCAAAAATCGATGACCCTGTCTTCATCGAAATGGGTGCGAAGGTTAGTAGGTTCTTATTAACAGGGTTGTTCATCTAGAGACCAAAGTAGCAGCAGTAACCTTCACAGTGATCCATGCGCATTTTTCATTATGAATAAGTCTGTCAAAATACTCACTCGTTTATAAATGGCAGTACTGGCACAGTTGTTAAGGTGATATTAACCAATCCATTTCCCCTTTTCAACATGCAGGCAGCGCGTAAATACATGAATTCAACATTCATGTTTTGGGTGAAGGGACAAAACGGCACCTGTCCCGCATTGATCTTCTCCCCCCTAGTGTGGCAACCATACATACTCCTTGCAAAATGCGTCGAGAAGTCTATCTACATCGCTTGCACTGTAAGTACAGTCACTTTTTAATCACAGTCAAATTGTTGCCAAAGTTAGCAATACTGAAGTCATAGAACGCGAGTTCATCTGTCATTTTTATGTAAATGGAAAGAGCTTATACTAATTTTTCTCCTTTTGTTTACTGATTACAATTTCATGTTTATTATTCTTCCCTTCACCTTCTTGAAAAAAAAACTTGGACGATATAGAGCTTTATTTGTGTACTATCGTCAATAAATTCATGCATGTCGCTCCACATTTGACTATCATGCACATAACTCCCAGCACGATAGTACAAAACTTCTACAAAGCATGCCTTCTTCTGCTGCTTATCAAACGTGAATTTAAATATCCCTCTTCCAATCTCCGTCAGGCGCCAAGGAACATGTCATTTGAACTGCGATCTAACGGCTTCCCCGCACCGGCGGAAAATTTCTACTTCGAGCCGGAAAACTTCTTCCCGCGCTTTCTGTCGCTGGACGGGAGGGAGATCACAGCCCAACCGTCAGAGATCTACGGATACGAGCTGTACCTTAGGGAATATTTCGAGGGCACAGTCTTGGCCGTTACGCCCCTGCTCGAGTCCAACCCTTTCGGACGGAAGGAGTGGAACTTCGTGAAGAGGAACGAGACTATATCTATGGTCCTTACTGGATGCTCACAGGTTTGTGGTGAATTTCCTACACGATCATTTGTGTTGGCCCGGTCAAGACCACGCTTCCCACTGACATAGCCCGAATTAGGTCTTGTATCTTTTTTATCTTCTATTTTCCATTTCTTCATTAGCTTCTTATACATTAGCTACAGAAAGTCATTTGGACATTTGGCGATGTTGTCTGGTGAGAGGCTAGTAAATATCTATATAAAAAAAACTATTCTTTCAGAAATTTCTAGAATATTTCCAGATACAATTAATGCTATCACCAGTGCTAACATTCTAAATGTCAACCCTGTTTCCCGTTCGACCCGCCCCATAATAAAAGGAACTCCTGACAGGAAATGGTACTAATTTTCTCTATCCACACCTTCCAACAGGAGGAGTTCACCTGCTACAATGGATCCTGCATCGAAATACAAAAGAGATGCGACGGGAAGGATGACTGCGGCGACCAGTCTGACGAGGTCTGCCAGCTGGTCAAGCCCCTCCCTTTGTCGTACAGACCCAACAGACCTCACTTACCCGAAACGCCCCTGCAACTGCAGGTTTTCATCAGGAAGATCGCCGCCGTCGAAGTTGATCATGGGATGATCACGCTTCAGCTTGAGGTGCGATTTTCTCACCGACTACAAATTGTTTCACTCGCGGTAGCTGGTAGTAAGTCATGGTGGCGCGGGCGGGGGTGGGGGGGGGGTGTGTGAATCGCAATTTTGGCTAAAAATTGTCTTTATGCTATTTACAGTATTTTGTTTATGTTCATACGGAATACACGCCACAAAGACTGATACATACCGGGTTAAAAAAAAAAAAAAAAAAAAAAATCTACCCGGATTCCTAAAGGCAGCCACTAACCTTCAGTTATACCTGCACAGTTCGACTGCACAGGCCTGAACTTATACAATATGTTATAGTGGTGGTATTAAGGTGATACTATTTTTTTTCCAAGACGGCAAAAATGGGAAAGTTACAGGTGACAAAGTCCACTAACTAGATGCAGAAATTCCACCAGAGTTAGATAGATTGAATTTTTGAACAGTTACACGGAGTTGAGTAGAGGTTAGACTAAGTATCCATTTACAGTAGTATGGTATCTAGTTTCTCTACCCGTCCACAAGGTAATTTAGAAAAATGCTGAAAATTTTCCATTTGATTTCATAGAGGAACCAGTCTAGGTCAATGAAAAAATTATGTTTTTGAGATGAATTTGAATGAGATTTTTTTGGGTCAGGGGGTTACTATGAATACTTTGAAGAACTAGTTGGCGATTTATTGAGTATTCCTCTCGTTTGGTTCCCAAAGTGTGCTACCATGTTATCCGACAAATTTAGGCCATTTTGAAATCAGGATCTGCACAATATTAGCATATTTTCAGGAGTGCCCATTTTATCAGAATAATCCGAGAAAAACCTGGCCCTTCCCAGAATGAATCCATCGCCACAAAGGTACACTCATTTACCTTATGTATAATCACAAGTCACTCTAGTTTACAAATTACATCAGTCAATAAATCAATTGCAGATTAAATCATCCTGGAAAGATAGCCGGGTCACCCTCGTGCAGCTGAGTGATACCAGCGAGGATAACATCATTACCGAGACAATATGGTCACCTGAATACTGGTTCATGAACGCCGTTTTCCAGGATAATAAAGGCTACCTCGATCATACCAATGTTATCAGTAATATCATTGCCAACAAGAATGGGCCTGGGGAAGCCAGCGTCCTGGAGAGCCAAGAGGGTTAGTTCATTAAAGTACTCTTGATATATTTATATGATCATATATATATATATATATATATATATATATATATATATATATGTGTGTGTGTGTGTGTGTGTACAGTACATCTCAGATTTGCATTTTTTTTTACACCTTTCTTGTTCAAAACTAAATTGTTGTAGACCACAGTTATATCCGAAAACTTTATTCACAATCATGTACCGTAATGTTATAAATGAGGACCTATAATAAATTGGAGTCACAGCCAATTGAAATTCCCGTTATAATTACCACGACTCGATAGAGTAACTTAAACGGTCAATTTGTAACAATTGGCATTAAGAAATGTGTCTAATTCCACAGGTTACGAATACCAGGGTGACACAGACGCCAACTTCACTCGCAGCGAGATGATTTCCGCATCTTTCGATTGCACATTCAGCCTGGAGCTCTTTCCATTTGACTCACACGGGTGCCTGTTTCATTTGAAGCTGAAGCAGAGTGGGAAGCAGATTGCTTATTTTGATCCTGATGTACGTGTTAATGGTGGTAGTATTGCTCGCAATGTACTATAGTTATAGTTATTGTGTCTCATGAAAACCTGACAATACTTTCACTCTTACATAATGAGCGCATTATTGAAGTAGTGCTATATGACCACCTTTTATTGGTTGATTAGACCTATATTTTACTTCCTTCTTAATATTTACCAAGTTACTGATGCAATCCTATGAGCACCTTTTATTGGGTGATAAGAGCCAAGTCTCTCATTTGACCTAAAATAATAATAATAATAAAAATAATAGGATTTTCCTCTTGACTCGTTCTGTTCCGCAGATGATTTACTTGCAGCCAGACAATTTCACCTTGTCAGTCTTTACTACTCTCCCCGTGTGCCACACAAGTGGTCATGTGCACTTGTCGGGGGGGAAAAGTAATGCACTGATAATTCATGTAAGTGTGATGCTTGTCCCATGTATTGTCGTAGCTTACTTTAAAAGTGAAGTACTATATATGAATGTGTATTTAAGATCTAAAGCTAACTTCATAGCTTTTAATTAATCAGTATAAAAAAATGAAAACAACAGTAATTAAAATGCAAATAGCTACATAAAAGTCATTGCATTTTTAAAAAGATTGTTCCAACCAAGACAAAGTTTTGACATTTGTACATAAAGACAAACTGGTAATCTCTGTTCTTTATGAAATCAGGTTTCAGTGATACTAATTTGTAACAGTATCCAATTTACCCTTAAATATCAATAAAAATAAAGGTATAAGGCCTTGTAAAATTTCTGGAATTCAAGTACAAACAATCAACGGTACAGCCTTCCTTCTGTCCACCATTTTTCTTTTTAGTTTCCAAATTAATAACTACAAAAGTAACTTAATGTGGTTTGTAAAATGTCTTCGCAGAGCTATTGAGCTGTCCAACATTTTAACATTGTCTCTTTTCATTGCATGTAAAAATAACCGCTTCAGCCCGGCCATATATCTAACAATGACTTTAGAATAATGATGATATTGTAACCTTTCAATACCAACTTTCCCTCAAAACGGAACAGATCCTTTTGCAACGACGATACGGTTCCTACGTCCTCACCACATTCCTGCCATGCGTGGTTCTCACCCTCATCGGATCCTTTACACAGTTTTTCGCTTATGATAATTTCAGGTAAATTTTACGACTTTGCTTTTAATCTTCTTCGCTGCAGATTTTAGTTTTGTAGTCCTTAAAATAGGTCAGTAGGCCTATGCAGAAAGTGCAGTCCGTTCACAGAAACAACTGTCGAAAATGTTAATCCATGTGATAATTTGTCACTCTAGTTAACAATTCTAGTTCCTAACTTTTCCTGAAAGAATAATATGAACAATGATCATTCTCATTATTACTTGTCCAGCATGCCAATTAGATAAAGATTTTATTCAGATTATCCTTAAGCAAAGTAGAAAATTGTTTAACAGATTAAATAAATTGTTAAAATAACACATTTTTAGAGTGAATGATAAACCATTCTCAGTATGCTTAGAATGGAGGTCCTTATGCTGTTGCTGACATTTTTATTCCAAGAAACTGAGATACAAAAAGATTGTACTTTCCTCTCACAGTTTGACTTAGTTAACATCAAAAGTAATGCTACAGACTTGGTACTCAAAGCATGGATAGTGTTGGTAAGAACTGGGCGTACCTTAGAATTGGTAACGCTTAATAGCAATTATGTCAGCTTTAGTATATCTTAGTTTAACCAGACAACCTGAGCTGATTAACAGCTCTCCTAGGGCTGGCCCGAATTATTAGATATTACTACGTGGCTAGGAACCAATTGGTTACTTAGCAACAGGACCTACAGCTTATTGTGGGATCCAAACCACATTATGTTTGAAAAAGAAATTTCTAATCACCAGAAATAAATTCTTGACTCCACATTGGCAGAGCAGAGAATCAAACTCGGGACTACCGAGTTGGTAGGGAAGCATGTAACCCACTCATCCAACGAGGAACTTTATGTCAGCTTGAACTAATATTGTACAGTACTGTTATTTGAAAATTAATCTATAATCTATGTGAGGATCCAATTGCTCTTCCTTACAGAAACTGGAAACAAGCTGAACATCAGATGTTTATAAGTTCCATTCATGAAACAGCTCTTTTCTAGTATGCAAAAGATTGCTAAACTTGCAATGATGCTATGAACATTCAAGGGAACTACAGCATCTTTCTTTTTTCAGCGACCGAACTCAGGTAACCCTGGCGTGCTTGATTGTGATAGCCTCTCTCTTCGGCCAAGTTAGTATGACAGTACCAGAATCAGCTCAGCCAAAACTCATAGATGTCTATTTCTTCTTTGCCATGATGCGACTGTTTATTTGTTTCCTTCATCACACTGTTCTATGTCTACTTCAAATATACAGCAAAAATCATGAGGAAATGAAGAAAAAGAAAGAAGCGGAGGAGCCAATACCAGATGAAAAAGCTCTTCTTCGGAAACTTGCAAAGGACAAAGACTATATTCCATATCCTCCAACTTATATTTTGCCAGGCAAAACGCTTCCAGCAACATCAAATGCTTGGCAGAAATTGTCTGACAACAACAAAACTTCACCAGAAAAAGGAAAATCTATCGATGAGATCTTCAACATCATTAGTATTGTATTTGGGTACTTGGTCGACATCATTGGTTATTCTGTATTTGCTTATGTCATTGTGACCCAGGATGCAGCAAAGAGAAAACAATATGAACAGCATTGCTAAAGACAGGTATCAAACTTTACAGAAAAAAACATTATTTTATAAAAAACTAAGACTATAAATTTTCTTAAACCTCTTAATCCTGACCTTGCAAGAACTAGAATCAAGACTTTCACCAGCAAAATGAAGAGCATCATATTTAGCACTACTCTAGCTAGAAAGAATGGTTGTCCTTCTGCAACTGTCCTGTTCCCCAGGGTCTTCAGTATGATTTTACAGTTCTTCACATATCCTCTAAGGCAATCAAGAATATAAATCTAGCTTTTTATACTGTCACAATATTAACATTAAAAAATAGTTTAATCAAACCACTGAGCCTATGCATAGCAGTGAAATGTGTAATCAAGAGCATTATTTGTCACAAATATACAAAGTTGTTTCATTGTGAACACGCCGCCACCATAATCAATATCCTCTTCTACAACCATACTGACTTTTCATTTACCTCCTGGGTACCTATATAGTGAAATAATTCCCATCTAAGTGAGGGACTTAATATATAAGACCTTGATTTATTATTATTATTATTATATCATAATGACCAGTGATGTACACAAAAAAAAACGACTGTCTAATATGGCCTCAATAAATTATTGTACTTTCCTTACAAGGTATTGCACGTGATGATAAAAAATTACTAAAATACATACCGTACGCAAACGTGCAAGCAGTTCTAGTTTGGTTAGGCAAGAGAAAAAATACTCTTGTCTTAAACTTATTACATCTTAACCATAGATAAGTGAATCAGGTTTGAACGCACTAGTGTTCCGCACCTCCTGTGATGAACAAAATAAAAAGCTAATCCAATTGCAATTCTTCAAATATTGAATTAAGTGGAAATGTATAAAATTCTGACCACATTTTCTTGAAAAGTAGGGCTCAAATAAATGAATAATATTATTTAAGTATTATATTTCAATGAGTATGTGGCAAAACTACACAAAATGAGTTTGCAGTACAATAGTAGTCTTCTTTATCCTTAGTGCTATTCCTATTCAAAATATCATAAAAAATAAAGAACTGTATTCTATTGAAGCTGTAAATTTACGTAGTCAGTTGAAATGTTCAATGTTGAACTTCCTGATTTATGCTTTTTGATGACCTAAATCACAAAACAACAAACTTTTGGGATGTTAAACTGAAATTTTCTGTTTCATGGTTGCTACCAGAGCAGCAGTTTTGATATGCTTCAACATCACAATGCTCACATACATTTACTCATTGTTTTATCATTTAAAGGTCTAAACATGGCAATAAAAAAAGACTAGATAAGTTTACTGTTAAGGTTATTTACCTTGTTTCCATTTCACTTATTTATATAAATGCAAAAATTTTAATGTTACAAAACATAGTTAACAAGTATCAATAACAAAGTTATGGATATAACGAAAAACAAACTAGAGTAACCAATAAAATCAGCTTCATGATTAATACTCAAATTCAATTTCATTAGTATAGGACATTTTTGATTACATGGAAGCTAATATATAACTTACAATATAGAACAACAAAACTGGAAGACTGCACAATACAGTAACAAGAATTAGCACATCAATCAGACAGAGATAACCAACAATACAACATCAATATGTATTTGTAACTGGCAACTACTACAAGATGAAGAGAACTACAATTATAAAAACTGAGACAAGCATTCTCTCATCCTTGTGGCAATAAAGATATATTGTAGGGCAAAAGAACCTCTGGATTGGGATACTGTGGCGACTCTATTACTCCTGAACCAAACTTTAGCTCCAAAAAGTCTCTGACATTATTTGGCGCAGAGGCCAAGACACCGGCAAAGTTTACTGAAGCAAGAGGGCGTAGGAAATGTTCAGGGAAATCAACATCTTGGCGATGGTTAGTAGTCCAAGCTCCTCCTCTTGTCATCACTCCTCTTTTAGGGGTGAATGGAAATACATCAACATGGAGATGATTAGCAGTACTGTAATGTACCCTAAAAAATCCTCCCTCTGTTGCTCGCTGCCATACAAATCCATCTTCATCTTCTAAAGTTTGCCAGCGGGCAGCCTTTAGTTGTGGACATCGATCAACATCCTGGGAATAAATCCCTATGTCAACATCGTAATCCCAAGGAATAATGTCTCCGCTTCTTACAGCTCCCAGTAATGATCCTCCTTCTAACCACCATCGAGCCCTGCAAGTTCTCAATGTCTGAAAAACGTGTCTGGCAGTGGCTCTCAGCCCTTCCAGGCAGCAAGGGGGTGTCCACCGTCCATGATACAAATACTCAGGGGTGTCATCTACAACAGTAGGAAAACAACGTGCTGTTGTGCGTGTACATCCGTACCAAAGAACATTTCCACCAGAGCTAACAACCTTCTTAATACCTAGATCTGCATAAAGAGTACGTTTACGTTCCTCCTCAACAGAATCGCGTTTCCACTGAAAATGTTCAGTAGCGTACAACTGCCGACCCTCTCCTAGTAACCCACCCCGACTAACATGCACTTTCCATGACCTTGCTGCCCCCTGTATGCCAATGCTAAGTGCTACAGGTCTTGAAAGGGGATGTGTTAACTGCAAGAGACTTGTGGTTTTCATTAACAAAGCAGCACGACCTGTAATTGCATCACATGCTTCACTCTGTGGAGCAGGAGCAATTGAAAGTGTCCAGGCTTGGATGTCCAGGGTATAGCGATAGCAAGTGAGTGGTGTGCCCCCAACACCCACAGCTACAACTTGCCAATCCCCAGTTTCTAGGAGATTTATCAGATCTAAAAGCTGTGTAGATGATGAGCATCGAGCACCATCTGGGAGCAATAAAACGTATTTTGATCTCTTCAAGTAATCATGAATATTAGGGTGGTGATTGAATAAGCCCGATGACAAAACCATCGGCAATACTAGTCTTGGCAAGTGCAAGGGGGGATACACGAGGTCATCACTAACAACTATTATTTTGCACCTGTGACTACAAGCATTCAAGACTGATTCAACAGTTTCACTCACATCGTTATCAAAGTTTTCAAATTCCCTAATAATAACTGTCAAGTCATGCAAACTACTAGTAACCTGAGCTTTTTCCTCCTTTGTTGCATCTTCTAATGATCTTTGCAATAAAATCTGCCGCAATAAAATCACAAATGCTACCAATAAAGCAACTACAACTGTGCGAACTTTCTTCATTCCCACCATCTTAATTATTATATATCTCCCATTACCATAAGCAAATCATGACACTAATTCAGTGACGTACTGGATATATACAAAGGCATTCAAAATGTTCTAGCAGTAGAGTATTATCATAGAAATTGTACAATCAACCCCTGTTGATAAAGTAGTGTATCCACAGTATTAGCTGCACACCTTATAAAATATTGAGCATTGCAAATGAGCGGAACTGTGCATTACTATTCTACTACAAAGTTTATAAAAACCAATGGAAACAAGTCAAATTACAAATATTTTGATTTGATCATTCATTCTCTTGTATACCTGAAATTACTCAACTCTAGCTTCAGGATAACTTCAGAATGTTAGGAACAACTCTGTGAGGCAATATAAGGCTCTACATATGAAAACAACTTTAATAAAAAAATAAAAACAGTAAAATCACAGGATAATCACATTACCAAAGCCTCTATGAACTGAAGAATCAGCAGATGAACATTTCATATGGTAAGGAGAAACTTCTATTACACACCCAAAGTTGTACAGTAAGGAGACGTGCCAACTGCCAGTGAACGGGACAAAGATTCAGGAACTTCCTGCTTCAAATTTTATTTCTTTTTATTGTCTACATCTTCAAGGAAAAACACATCCTCCAATCTCAAAACAGGACAGCATCCATCCGAGGATCATCTGGATAACAGGACCGTGTGTCCTCTGCATTACCACAAAGCATGCAGCTCATTTCATAATACTGGTAGTCCTCCTCGACCCAAAAATGATGATCATGGGTAGCAATCACATGATTACAATTACTGCAAACATCTGTAAAAGATACCATGTGCACTATTATCCATGCTAGATGCTGATCTTTCCTCAAAAATCCTGCTTTTTTAGCATAATATACTTCAGAATCTATGTACTACAGGTAAAAACATAACTGAAGAGTTTAAATATGTAAAATAAAATTGATCAAACCACTTGACGAAGAAGAACCCTGAGTTTGGTTGGTGTAGCTTAATTGATCAAACCACTTGACGAAGAAGAACCCTGAGTTTGGTTGGTGTAGCTTGAAAAACATGCTAGTGGTAAATAAGAAAACTGTATTTATCCAAGACAGAAAATTCCATATACGTATTGTACAATACTAGTAACGAAGGATTAAATGGCAAAAAAAAAAAAAAAAAAAAAATACAATCATGTGCTATATCTATAGTAGAATCTATTGTCTCAGCAAAAAAGTTATACCGCAATATAACTTTTATCGAAATTGAATTTCAAATATGAACATTTAACCTACTCTTTAAAACCTGGCTAGGCTAGAGTAAATAAGTTCACTGGGGGTACTCCATGCATTTCATAATCAAACCTAAATTGAAGGGTCCTTAACAGTTGACATCAGATGATTAATACAGTCTATCATCTGTTATGGTAAACAATTTACAGACCTGGTCCTCCCATCTTGATTTTTTTTCATGGAATATAAGTTATTATGGACCAGAAAAATGAAAGGAATGTTTATCTAACCAACATTATTTTCACGTTTGTTATAAATAAGGACTCAAAAAAACCAAAACAAATTTCAGTTTACTTGATTCTAAACAGATACAGTCATCTCTTCCAACTAGATGGTATAGGAAAAAATTTCAAAGTATACTATGATAGAAAACTTTTTATAGTACCAAGAAAAAGCAAAACAGTTCTACAAACAAAAATACTTACGATCAAATTCAATAACCTCTTGTGATGTGTCTTCAGGATTTATTGTAGACCTATTGATGGATTTGAGTGTGTCTTTGTGACCACAACCAGTGCAGCCTTGCAAATTTGCTAGGTATGCTCCAGAATCAAGACACAAAGTCCCCTGAAAAGTAAAAACTAATGTATTATTTATCAGGAAATGTTGCATGTGACTAAAATGTGAGAAGATACTTTAATCATGTTATCACTTGTGACCACGACTTTTATAAGATCATGTAGCAGTTTGAAATCGCACCCTTGTGACTGGAGTCTAATTTATATCTTGTTCTGCTGTCTTTGGGCCAGTCTATGAGACAGAGTAACACAACATAATGAAACAGGAACCTCCCAAATCAAACAAAATACTTACTTAGAAAACAACTAAGGAAGTCTTTTGTCTACTGAAGAGACTTTGACTGGTTAACTATGCCTTCAAACTCGCAGCACAAGTATATGAAATTTCTAAATTGTAAGACCAAATTTAAAAATAAAAATTCTCACTATAAAATACACAACTGCACCTCACAATATTGACTAGTGTACTGTTTTTCTTTACTAAGTTTCTAAATATGTGGAATTTACATACTGTAATTCCTTATTTCATGTTAAAATATAGCTTCTCGTTCTTTTCTTTTAAACAAGTCTGCCATCATAAAAATGGATCTCTCTACACTTCTATTTCATATTCATTACTTTCCTAAACAACTTCTATTTCATATTCAATACTTTCCAAAAAGACATATAAAAATGAAAATATAGTGCTGACATACTTACCCTGTCTGGATATTCCTCTTTGACGCAGTCTTGACACATTGTTCACATTACATGGTTTCTGCCCTGAAAGGAAAGAAATAAACAGTTAACAGCTAGATACAATATAATAACCTAACGCCATAACATACCATAAACGTATTATAAAAGGAACTATACTAACCTAAGGTACCCTAACCTAACCTATACTCTGTTTTTTTCCATCTGTCCATCTGCCTGTGGTGTTTTCGTATGGTAACACTGCGTCCCAGGCTTTAAATAGTTACGCAATGAGTAAGTTTTAGGTATATAAAAGGATATCTGGGTGTACATTTGCAATTGAAAAGTGTTTTAATAATTTACTGTATTCGAATTACACTGTTAATATTCAAAATAGGACATTATTATAATTGTTGAATGTAAGCTGAATGTAACTATCTAGAGCCCGGGACGCAGTGTTACCATACGCAAACACCACAGGCGGGAGGACAGATGGAAAAAAACAGAGTATAGTAAGCTGTATTATACTTAGCCAGGGGTGCATGGGGGGGCTCTGCACCCCCAGTGAAGGAAACTCCCTCTTTTTACCAAATGCTCCCGATAACACTGTGCCTGTGCATAAGCACTCCAGGATCGCCAGCATACAAAAACATATCAGTTTTGAGGTTAATAACAGTTTAAGTACATTCGACCGCAAAAAATAACAGTAAATTCTTGATAAGCAACCAAATTACTATGGAAAAAATCAATTTACAAGGTAGCTAATACCCGATGTGGAAATGGTAAATATAAACATACAAGACATAGAGGGCCATAAATATTGTGGTCAGCGACTAACAAGAATCAGGCCATAGGTGGTATAGTAGTCTGTGTTCTACTGTTTCTCTCTAAGGAGTGGGGCCCAAAATCAGGTTAAAAGGGAGATGGGCTAATGGAAGGGCAAAGTCCGAGGTGAGGTAGTACCCAACACTACAAGATTATGGGTGCCCTTGGTCATGTTAGGGCCATGTCAGGTTAAGTTAGGACGTATCAAAGCTTTTGTACCTATTTCCTATAATTTATCAAGTTCTAATCTACTATAAGGAAAATGTAATAAGGTATCGAAAAAATACCAGACACGGGAGTTAGGATTACCTACCTAGCTAGGTACTGCAAGCCAGTTTACACTTTAGTAGCCTACCTATATTTGATTACCTTATTGGTTTAAAAGTAATAATTTCCGAGTAACCTATATATTTAGGGATAAATATAATACTGTAGGCCTGTGTACTTTTGATAGAAAAAATCAAAGCGTTGAATAGGCATAGCTATAATGGCATATGCCTAAAATACATTTATATCACAATCTAACACACATTTATCTCAATCTCTATCAGTTAATGAAGGTCAAGACAATAAACCCGGACCTGAAATTGGGATAGAACAGGACAGGTTATAAGCCTACAACGACAAAGCATAGCAATAACGCTCATGTTAACATACGTAAGCTAAAGTCTTTCGATGTCAGGGAAGAAATCATTTCTCCATCATAGAGATTAAACTCCCAATACTTACCACTGTTCTTATTCAAGCGTCTCGAACGTACAAAGGAACAAGAATTATCGAATTATCAATAGATCATTACGAAGTCCACAAATGGCCAACAGATTTAGCCTAAACGTCAAATGTCAATACACAATAATCAGCTTCAGGTGTTGTTGTTAGCTTGGCTTATCGCGAAATGTAGTCATGTCTCTCACTATGATGCCGTTTTATCGTCATTCTTTGCGAGTTTTTGCCATGAATTATAATTCTATATCAACTTTTCAATATCATGGCTCTAGCAGCTGATCAGCATAAGTTAGTATATTGTAGATGATAAGGTTTACGGATGAAATAACGATAGACATGCCCAGCTGAGCCTTGAGTAAAAAAAAAAAAAAAAAAACCAAAAAAAAAAAAAAAAAAAAAAAAGCTCAGTCGAGCACACTAATCTGCATCATCGTGTGATATTTGATTAAAATTCGGTAATGTTTTTTAAGCAGGATAAAATGTTTTGGGTTTCATCCTGGATCATATTCAAAAGGCAAGACCTGCATCATTCTCTCTCTCTCTCTCTCTCTCTCTCTCTCTCTCTCTCTCTCTCTCTCTCTCAATAATAGAAATATTTATTTTTACTACTTGACACATCTATCTATCTATCTATCTATCTACTATCTATCTATCTATCTTTCTGTCTGGCTGTCTGTCTATTTATCTATCGATCGATATGCACTTAGTTCGTAAGTGGGATTTACATTATAGCATTATACTGGCTTCTTTCTGTTTATAGACATCCAAATAATTTGCATGAGTAATTTCAGGATACAAGCTCAAAGAATTGGTGAATTGAAAAGTTCGAGGAAAAAACACAATACATCCAGAGTTAATCAAAATATTATACAAACGGGAATCTTTCATCAGTCCAACACCTGGGTGCACGATTAATTGAATTTATCGGATATCCGCTGACGCGCGATTAATTTGATGCTTATTTTCTTTTTAATTATTACCCTGGACCGGTAGCGTGGTGTCAGATCTGCCCAGGCAACTGCGCAAAAGTGCGTTTTTTCGTTTTTGCCTATAGACGCCTAGCATGGTCGCGCTTGTCTTCCGGCCAGGAACCGTTAGCTGCTCACCAGCCTCAGTAAAAGCAGGGTGTGCTACAGCTCTGCTCAGCAAAAGTTTCGCATTTTACATTATTCTATTATTACTTAGTGAAATAATTTGATTGTGTTTATCGGAACATATCAGTGAATGGTGTAGCTACCCGTACCAATCACCATATTGGATCGGAAGGCAGCGAAAATGTGATTTTGAGGCTAATTTCTAATTTTCTATTTTTTCCTGTTTTCAGATTTCAGCATGGCCAAGAAAAATCTTAATGAGGAGGAGTATTTGGAACTCCCTTTCGTAAGTAGTGATGAAGAAGAGCCTTTTACAGTTACCTTTGAGGCAGACAGTGTCCAGGACGACCTGCACGACGCCCAAACCTGGCTGCGTGAGGAACATGAGGTTCAGCTTTTGGCTGCTGAACATGTGGAAGAAATGCCTGAAGAGATACAAGATTTGGCTGTCTCGCACGCAGTTCGTTTGCATTCCCTTGTTCCTGTGCCTCCTGCAGAATCTCCTGTGCCTCCTGTAGTATCTCCTGTGCCTCCTGCAGAATCTCCTGTGCCTCCTGCAGAATCTCCTATGCCTCCTGCAGAATCTCCTATGCCTCCTGTAGTATCTCCTGTGCCTCCTTCAGTGTCTCCTGCGGTTACAGCAGCTGTTCCTGTGCCTGAAATTAGTCCCGTGGAGATCAGGAGTAGGAAAAGGAGGAGAGGCCCTCTTTGCCCTGCAGAAGGTGTGGCATTGAAGAGATTGCCGGATGACTCCTACAAGGCTAGGGACAACACGAAGTGGCACTCAAAGCCAAACCCAACAATGCCACCCATCCTGAAGATCGACCAGTTTGACACTGCCGGCCCTACCATGGCTGTCTTCGGGTGTAGGACTCCTGCTGAAGTCTTTGACAAATTTTTGCCGAATACGTTGCTTGTAGAAGTGATTGTCCACACCAACGACAAGATCACCACCCTCCGGAACAAGTTCAAGCAGCAAAACGACCCCACCTTCAAGGACTTGAGCCTCATGGAGTTCCGTGCCCTCCTTGGGATCCTCGTCATGACAGGGGCACGGAAGGACAATAATCTGACATCGGAAGAGATGTTCTCCAGGTCTCTAGGGTGCCCCTTCTAC
>NC_087204.1:23766736-23881736 GCF_015104395.2 Macrobrachium nipponense | reverse complement strand
GAAAAATTCATGGTGTACATGAATTGATTCAAGTAATAAAATATAAAACAATGATATTGGTAAATAATAGTGATCACGTGATATATAATGATACAGTTTTTCACTTCATTTCATTAAGACACATATGCTACAGAAAATACTAATGTACTCTGACAATTGCATAGAATGAAGATTAACATGATAAAAATCATATTTTAACTGATAAAAAATTTCATATATGAATTGATAAAATTATTAATGTTTATGCTGATTGATTCGTTGATTTTTATGATAAAGTTATATATCTGATTCATTAATTCATATACTAACTCATAAATAACTGCAGATATTGGTAAGATAAAAGGTAACAGATGATTATAGGCTACCTGATTTGTTTATTACATAGGTATATGGATTTCATATAATTTGATTAATATATGTGCACTTTAAATAGATTCCTATTGCGTACATGCAAAGATATATTTCGATTCCGTTATTTATGATCATTTATATATAGATTCCTAGTGCGTACAGCAAAAATATATTTCGATTCTGTTATTTATGATCATTTATATATAGGATACATGATACTTTATATATATATGGATACATGACCGAGGTTATATACTTCACTTTTAGAACTAGCGTTCAAGAACAACTTTTCGTCCATACACAGTTCCAGACAACCACCTATAGCCCAATGAAACGGCCTATTTCACAGGGTTAAAACAAGGGGAAAATTTGCCTGGGCGGGTCCAACGTTCTATTTTTGCGCTCATACTTATTCTCTGCATCCTAAGCTACACGATTACGTTCGCGATGAATAAAAAAAACATCCCCAGCACGAGTCCTTCGCCAGCAAAGTAGAGTTGAATATCCTTCGGGTCGTAATTGTCGGAAGTATGTCCCTTTCGTAGTCGATTCCGACAGCCGCCGGAGCATTCCGCATTTAAAACGAGATTAACGACGAGATACGGTGTCGGTCGAGATTAACGACGAGATACGGTGTCGGTCGAAGAAGTCCATGAAATTCCTTTCACATTGTAGGCGGTTGTTACTTGACTGTAGTCGTCCGCTGCGACGAACGATTTTTTGAAGTTGCGATGTGAAACTCTCGTACTTGCAGGATACTGTAACCAGGTTCCATTAATCAGCCTGCAAGTGAAATTATACTTGTCACAAGGGCAAAGTAAATTCAGACAACATCCAAATACGTGAGGGGAGAGAGCCATTTAGACCAGACTTAACCCCCATCATGAATTCGCTGATATTTTGGAATTCAAAAGAGTCCGCTGTACAAACTTTTTTATCCATGGCATTAACAATGAGTGAACCTATCCAGGTCTATGATGACTGTAAAAATATCCATAATTATAAAAAAAAAAAAAAAAAAAAAAATAGATATCATTACGAGTCTCAAAGAAAATTCGATATTACTGGTAGTAAGTTACTAGACAAGAAGTGGAAAACGGAGCTATTTGTAAGATTGCCAGGCAACATAAGAATCAAAGAGAAGATTAATCATGATTCTTGGGGGTTTAAATTTTTTTTCCTCCCCCTTATTTGGGCCTAACTGAAACATTAAAGTTTGTGATAAAATCTGATCCTATGTGCCCTAACAAGAGTTTCATATTCAATTTTCTCAGCGCGCATCCTCTGAGGTTAATTTTTAAAAACTTATTTAATAGGTAGGAGATGCAACGAAAAAACCCCACTATGTAACTAATTTCTATATAAACTTTGGGTTTTTCAAGAAAATGCGACATTTTCCCATGACTGGATACTTCTAAATGTCTATGAGGTTCAGAAAAAAAAATTAATTCATTTGATGTTATAGAAATTCTATTTCCTTATTTTGTTTATTAAATTTAAAATGATTTCAAGTTGCATTGCGCATACCGATAGACACTTGTACCTAACGTCTGCCTTGCCCATGAGAAGTTCGGGCTAAGCATTCCTTTCTCCAGTCAATCTGCTTTGCAAGCAGAGACGACACACAGATGAAGCCTGTGTAAGCAGATTATTGAGGTTAAAAGGAACAAATGCTGATACGGCAATGATGACGTCGTCACTGGCAGGAGATTGCTCTCAGCCAGCTAAGAGTTACGTTACTTGCTGTAATAAATACGACTTTAGGATAAATTTTTTGTTTTTTAATACTCGACCCACATGAGAAGAATGTCTGAAAAAAAAAAACAGTACCAAAATTGAACAATATATTAGTTTCATGTTGGAAAAACTGCATGATTATGTTAAATTAAAAAAATATTTCCTTTTTGAAACTAATGAAAAAGTTTCCATACAAATTCTATATATATTATTAGCCCTGTATAAGATTCATATAGGATTATTTCATAGATAACATTTTCACTTCTAGACTTCCTGACTTTTTAAAATCTCTTTTATTTTATTTTATTTATTTTTATTTATTATTTTTTATTTTTTTATTTATTTATTTATTTAATTTTTTTTTTTTCATTGACTACGAATATAAATCACCGGGACAGACAATATGTCAGTAGATTTTGGATATGTGTTTGAACTTTTAGCTTATTTGTCATTACTAAAGCGTTAAGTTAGAGTTCAATTCTTTACGCATATATATTTGGATATTTAATTATCTATGGTTACGTTTGCTTATTGATTTTATCGTGATTCCTTTTTTATTATATTTGTGTAACCCTTCCGACTACTTACGAAGTGTATTATATTGACTCCACTTGTATCCATATTATTTTATTTTTTATATTTATTTATTTTTATGTGCTTTTTATATCTGTAAGCATTGTATGGACCAGTAAAAATAGTGATTTGGCTTTCTGTGAACATGAATAAAGGAACCCACCTGGATGACGGAATGCAACCAGTTTAGGACAATTGGTATGAAAGAGATATTACTACTACCTGGTCGTTAGTCATCTGCTGTGTTCTTCGGGTTTTCCTCGTCACGAACCTACATATAATATTACATTTGATTACATTATTTTCTGATTACACCATACTTTTAAATATACTTGTGCTTTAGGGTTTCTCGCTCGAAGTGTTTTATTGTTTTTGCTTAGCCGCTGACCGTGTTTCCGTCCGAAGTGTTTTATTGTTTGCTTATTGCTGCTGACTCGCTGTTTCCGTTCGAAGTGTTTATTGTTTTTGGTTATTTGTCTGTTGACTCTTGCTTTGTTCAGTTTGTAACAGTTCTGCGCTCCAACCCAGATCTTCAATGCTCGCGATCTCTTGGGTTAAGGAATTTTCTTGTTTAGATTACGGTTTTAACAATAGGCACGGATGTTTTTTTTTTTTTCTATATCTTTTAGTCTAATTAATGGTTCTTTGCAGTATGGTGCGGGATTGCGGGATAATGCGTCAGCTATGATAATTGCTTTCCAGGTAGATATCTTATCTTGGCTCCAAAGACCTGAATGAATCATTTGTGACCGAGTTCCTTTTGGACTGTGATTAAAGCCTTTGAAAAACTCGGTAAGGACTCATGTTCAGTAAGGACTTTATCAGGATAGCCATAGATTATGAACTTAAATGGTACTAGTTGTTTAAAGATACCTAGCCCTTCCTTGCCTATTACTGCATATTTACTTTCAGAGGGCTTTAGTTTACGTGAATAAAAAGCTATAGGGAAGAACTGTTTATCATATTACTGAAGTAGTATCCTCTCTTACCCTTGGTCTGAGGCGTCTGTTGCAATAAAAAAAATTCTTTATTTAAATCAGGGATAATTAAAGTTAGGTGAGCTGCATTTTCCGCTTTTAAGATATCGAACGCCTGTTGATGCTTTTCAGACCATAATAAATCTACGCTCTTCTTCGTAAGATCTGTTAAAGGAGCTGTCATGATTGAAGAGTTACATATTTACATACGATTGTAATACCCACTACAGCGCCAAAGTGCTGTATCCCCCTTTTACGTTAATAGGTACCGGAAAGTATGAATAGCCGACACCATACCATGGACTACTTTAAGACCTTGACTAGACACATAAAACCTAGATAAACATGTTCGGTTTTTAAAAACTCACATTTAGATATTTTACTCTGAGATTATTTGTCTTTGTCTCTGTAGCACTAGCTCTAGTTTTATGTGAATGTACTTCTAAGGTATTAGAAAAGATTACAAGATCATCCATATAGGCATGTAGGGTATCCCTAAAGTCTCCAAACACTATATTGTAATTGGGGTGCAACGTAAGCCGGATGGCATACGTAAAAATTGATAATGTCCCCTGAGTGTGCTGAAAACGGTGTATGAGGTACAATCACGTTAGGTAATGGTATCTGGTAAAAGCTTTTAAGTAAGTCCAAATTGGTGAAAAAAAAAATTTATTCTAACCTAACAGAGATAAGATGTCGTCGGTAGATGGCACTGGAAACTATCGGGAGTCGTTTCCTTGTTTAAGCGTCAGAAATCTACGCAGATACGCCAAGTCCGATCATTTATGGCATGACGTTTGAGGGAAAATTATATGGGCTTATTTGATTTCCTAATGACTCCTATTACTAACATTTTTCAACTTCGTCATTTATCTCTATTTTGAAATTTCATTAGAATCTATACGAAGGTACGTAAATAGCTTTATGTTTGTCCTTAGACCGGTGTTTTTGTGTTAAATTACATCCGTTTTTTTTGCCAGAGATCACTCGCCAGTGGAGAAACTTCCTGGTATTCAGGTAAAAGATAAAAAAAAAATTCTGCTGAATCACCTCTGCTTGAATGACTTTACTGATATTACTTTAGATAGATTATCAGAGAGATTCATCCACGACTGGTTGGGCGGGATTAAAAGTTAGCAACAATAAAAGAAATGCGATATTTATATGTATAGGTTTTTGTGGATTACTATATTAACTTGTTTGCAGCGAGTCAACCGTGTCTAGGGCTTGTTCGCGGAAATCGTTATATTTCAGAGTGTCGGGAAGGATTAACATTTCATTTCCCAGCAAAGTCTTTTTGTTTTACACGCACTAAGACATTCGAGTGCATGCTTCTCGAGATTTTGCGTGCAAAGTGCGACTGCGGTTGTGGGAGAATTCTGTTGGGTCATTTGAACAATGTTACGATTTATGAGACAAATGTATAGTTCCTTTATATAAGTTATTATTTGATTAACTGTCTCATTTTTGTTCAAACGGATTTTAATATGTTTGAAGGTTTATAGGATTTCCCTTTGATAAACACGCCTTATTTTTGCAGGATGTAAGATAATATTTTGTATACCCCTAGATGAATCTTACGTTACACTAGATACAGATCAATGGTTTTTATAGCTATAGAGGTATCTGTAAACGCTCGCTTATCCGGACTTCTCATTAGGGAAGTTCGAACAACCAGACGGTGAGTCCGTACAATACAGGATATTACGTGTACTAAAGAAATAAAACAAGATATTCTAATTTTTACGGCGCGTACGTCGGGCTTTAATCCACCACTACTTATAATAACTTACGTATTAAAAAAAAAAACGAAAACCTGTTCTGATTACTTTATACGGTCGTGTGTTTCATAGGAAAAATCCTTTTTAATTCAAAAAGATTATTGGCATGTATGAACCAACACATCGCTTTTCCCCCCCACTCTGCTAGAGTCGCTTATTGTGTGGAATTTGCTATGCTTTGAACACTTCGGCAGTTTTGACTGACCTTGACCGCTTGACTAGGTGACACAGTCACCGAGTTTGCTTGTTTGATTCTGAACGGGCTACTGTTTCTATTTCTTTTTGTAATAATTAGGATTCCTTCTCTTTATTACCATCGGCAACGTATTGTGTGTTTTTAGCATTATGTTGCTGGTTACGTCTAAAGCAATGAATGACGAACTATTAGGAACTGAGCGATTACTATTAAGACAAGTTATCACTACTGCATTCAATATTAACTGTTTGTACTTTCATTCTTTGCTAAAATTTGAAATAGTGAGGGATCCTGGTCAGGCGCATTTAGCCTGATGAAAGTTGTTTTACAGACATGTTATTGCCTTGCGATCCAGCCATATTTTAAAAGTTAAGTTGAGTCATTGAGGTTCGATATTTTCTATAACTCAAAAACTCAAGGCTAAAACTGCGATCGGGACTTTGCAAAGGAGCATTTATTGTCATGACCCGAAATAGTGTTACCTCTAATTTATCTAGATTTGTACTGGGTGTTCCACTTGTTTTTTGTGTGTTTTCTAATCACTACGGTGCTTAAACGACCCTATCCATGCATCTGTATAAATACAGACGTCCACTGCGTAAACGCATATTCACTGTTTAATTTGATTTGTTACGTAAGGGATTAATAATCACCCAAAATGATAAAATTAACATAGTATATGATTATGATATTTCAGTAGAACTTCTGGAAACAGACACTCAAAGATAAAAAACTCGCAGTAGCGAAATCTCAATGATGTAGATAATTTCTGTAAAAAAGTAAGATTAAGATGTCTCGTAACTTCAGCCACAGGAATAACGAAATTCGACCTGCAAAGGAAAACACTCAAAGTTACTCCAAAATTATAAAAAATTGTACTTAGCTTGCTTTTGTGGGAAGTCAGGTGTTTCCGATAACGGACACACGGCCTTGGTCCTCTTCTCTATTTAGCGGATGACAAAAAAAAAATGGTTTGGCTTCAGTTTCCCCCGTGCGCGTTGTTTTCGATGATTCGAGCCCTTGAAAGATCCGATGCTGCAGACGCGTTCGGTTTGTTTCTTGGAGTGCCGGAAACGCTCACTAACGATGTTTTCTTGAATGATTCTAATGAGAGACGAAGCTTGCGTTGTCGTAGGAAAAAGGACACGTCGGTTTTGTTTCTTGAAGTTATTCACTAACGATGATACTAAGTTGCTTGAAGAATCTCTTGCTTTCGTCGTCGTTAAAGAGTTCTTGTTGTTTTTCTTTCTGAAGTCCGCTCACTCCCAACGATGATACTATGTTGCCTTGAAGAATCTGTCTGCTTGCCTTCCGTCGTCGTTGACTTCTTATGATACATGAGATTTACTACTTCTGGTTTTCTTCTTCGTAGGGACGTTGTTAGAGTTCTTCTGGTACGCTGGCCACCAATATTAGGGCTTGTGCTTGTTTGATAAGGCGCCCTATGAGGTAATGTTAGACTAGTGATAATCTTACGCTAAGTCGGTTGGTATTGCACTTCCATCTTCAATGGAGTGTCTGGGGGTTTGTAGATCATTTACGAAGTCGGTATTATCATGTTGGTTATTACGACGATGTGTTAAACTCATGGTGAGGAGGTTCTTGTAGAAAACACGAAATATAAAAATATATGTATTCTTCTGAAGTTTTACATGCTGAAGATCAGATATGATTGTACAAGTCTTCTAATAACGATAGCTTGATCGCTTCTGCCAATGATGATGGCTAATCCTATTCCTCTACATGATAAAGCTTAGGTAAAGAGGTACAGGTCTTCTAATGACGATAGCTAACTCTGTTCTGCTCGTCTACCATCTCTGTTACAAGTTATGAAGGAACAGACAGTAGTTCGAACATATGAACATACATACAAATGACATAGTTTCATACGAACACACAATCAAAATGAGACACGCTACAGATCACGTAGGCCGTTTGAATTATAGGTCGGGGTAGTTGTCTCAAGCAGGGAGCTTGGACTAATGTTTATAAACAATTGAATGACTACAGGTGACGGCATGTTATCTTAGCCTACATACTTATTGTATACGTCATCTTTAGCGTCTCTAGTCTGATCACATTCCTGCAAGCAATCTGGTTGACCTCTTTAGTTTTAGACTTTTATATATATGGACTAACATTCCATATTTTTATTATGTAAACACTTACATATATATATATACAGAGAGAGAGAGAATTTCATTGCATTTTCTTCAATGTAAATCTTATGCCATTTTTTAAAATTTCTTTTGTAGTTTCTTTAGTTTTGTTTTCTTTATATTTATAGTTTCTTTTATTTTCTTTTCTTTTCTCTTAGGTATGGCATCAAGTTAGTTATGGCCTGTGATGCAGAGACGTTCTACATGTGCAATGCCATTCCCTACTTGGGCAAGGGGACTACCACTACAAGTACGCCCTTGGGAGAGTACTTTACGTTGGAGGTAACCCGACCCTTCAGGAAGGCTGGGCGTATTGTTACGACGGACAACTGGTTTACTTCCCTGCCACTAGCCAAGGGTCTCCGTCAATTTGGGATGCATTTAGTTGGCACTATTCTTCCCAAACCTTACATGCCTTCTGTGATGCTGACAACGCCCCTGGAATTAGGCGAATGTGTGGCCTCGTATAACTACAAGGACAGGGTCACCCTTTTCTGCCAACGTGTAAAGTCCACGAAAAGGATCCAGATTCTTTCCACAGTACATCACAATCCCGCAGTTATTGAGAACCAGAAAAGTCAAATTCAAATGTTTTATAATGCCACAAAGGGAGGAGTCGACACCTTCGATCAGATATGTTCTGCCCTGACCTGCAGAAGGAAGACACGGAGGTGGCCCTTATGTGTCTTCTATGGGATTATCAATATTATTGTGAATAATTCCTTCTTTATCCACCAAAACTTGCCTGGCAACAAGTTGTACAACAGGAGGCAATTTTCATCGGAATTGGCCATGGAACTCGGCCGTGATGCAGCACTTGCTCGACTTGGAAACAAGAGTTACCTCCCAAGGGACTTGACTTACCTCATTTGTTCTGTTTTTGAGGTAAAAGAGCCCAAAGACGAGACTCCAGACACTCCAAAACGAAGTGACAAGCGCAACAGATGCCCTCTCTGCCCTTCTTCTTCTAATGCCAGGACCAAGCTTTTGTGTGCTAAGTGCCATAAGCCTTCGTGTAACTTGCATTTGTCTAAATAATTCTGCGACCTAGTAGGGCCAACTCACGTAGTAAGTTTCACGAACTGATTTTTTGTCTTACCGGTTTAGTTTAACTTACTAAATATAATTTTTAACCTTTTTGCCCTCATCTAGGGTCATCATAGATTATTTATGTACAATTTCATGCCTATCCATCAATTATTAGTACTCTTTCTAAATATGCCTTTCTTTTACGTCAATTGCGCACGGTAAGGGTTACATTTGAACTAAGCTTTTTCCCCAGTTTATATTAACTAAATATAATTTTTAAGGTTTTGCCATCATCTCAGGGATAATTGTAGATGACTTTGGGAACAATTTCATCCAGATATAATAAGTATTACTACTATAAATATTGCATTCATTTCACACAAATATTTTTTTGGTGATTTTGTGTATAAAAAAATTAACCGCTTTTTCTTTTCTTTACAGATCTGGCAGTTTCACTGATATCGGCACTGTTTTTACATCAATGTATTCAGGAAATATTGTAATTGCAGCACACAATTCGTTTTTTGTCCAGTTTTTTACTTTAAAGTGTACAGTGCCAGTTATTTAACCAAAATTGTATTTTTATACTTATTTTCGTAATCATGCAAGTACAGGGTCATTTTCATATTCAGCGTTTTTTTCTCCTTCACCAGTAGAAATTAGATTCTTTAAATTAGTAAACTATATGAAAAAAAATTTTTAAATTGGTAAATTGGTCCCCTCCCTTTAAGCCCCCAAAGGGAGCGTAACATATATGACACCACGCTTTAATACGTTCTTTTATTACCTTTATAAATGCA
Organism: Macrobrachium nipponense; assembly: GCF_015104395.2. Taxonomy (NCBI): domain Eukaryota; kingdom Metazoa; phylum Arthropoda; class Malacostraca; order Decapoda; family Palaemonidae; genus Macrobrachium; species Macrobrachium nipponense. Next base: position 23,872,133 of record NC_087204.1, on the reverse strand, counting down.
TGTTTCTCATTTTAAGTGTTAGTTCACAGATATAGGCACTACCTTAATCAGAATACACTCCCCTGGTATATTTTACTCTGAGTACTACTTACTTTTCATGTTAGAAATTCCTTTTGTCTGCTAAAACGATTGCGAATTGTTGCTTACCAAGTTTGAACGCCAAATATTGTTCTAAGTTCTGCTAGTGTCGATCTATATCAAAGTATAATTTCTTTTATTACATATTGCTTAGTCGATTCTGTTATTTCAACCCTTTCGATGTTATTTTGGAGTCTGTCTTGCTACTGTCTTGTCATTTGAAAGTCCACGACATCATTTAAAAGCCTCATCAGTACTTTGCTATATTTATTGTTCATTATATGAAATTTTAAGACTAGATTTTTTACTTATATGAACATTATATTTTTATCCAATTAATTATGCCATTAAATTCTATCTAAGGGAATTCTAAAATCATCACGGAAACAATTTATCTCCGTCTATGTGGTCACATATAAACACGTTCTCTATGCTATGATAGTATCCAATACAACACTATAATAAAAATTATAAGAAAATATATACAAATATTTACTATATCACTTTATAAATTCATTAGAATACTTTAAATATAAACATAAAAACGAATTGACATAAATTAAATCATACGACAGGATAATCGAATCGTACCTGTAGAAAACGTTTCCAGTATCGTCTACATTGTTTACATTTTGAAGTTGACTACTACAGGAGGCATGTGAGATTAGTATGATTAGGAGGAGAAGATTTACGCCTTTTGGCTTGTTTGCTTTCATTTCGTTTTTGATTATGTACGTAGATGTCGATTTGGGTTAGGGAATATGTTATCTGTGGTCAGCGACTGTAATTTGGTGTTGTTTTATGTGTACTCTAGAACCTACCTAGTTAGGTAGGTACTACGTAGATACTAGCCTACCTACCTACTACTTCCTACTAGCTACCTACTACCTACTACTATATCTAGGTGTCGGTCATTAGGACCAACTTGCACAGACTGTCGTAGTAGGTTTTGTCGTAATGAGAGGCTAGAGAAATGTCTCCCATTTTGTGCTTGATTATGACTATAATGGAGAGCCTAGAATAAATAATGGTAGGTCTAGGGTACTAGGGTAAAACACCGCATGGCTTGGATCAACTCGACGGCAATCATAGCATGTCGCCCTCTGAAAAAGTACTTATAACGCGTCCTGACACCGGAGATGGGCATCAGTCGCGTCTTGTTGTTGGTGAGAAACAGAGCTAAAGACCTTTACTCCCCTTTCGAAATAGTAAGTATTTTTTCCGAAGTTAGAAATTAAGGCCAATTTAAAGCATTAAACAGAGGGTAGGGAAAAGGGTGTCCAAAGCAGTGCACATCTCACCAAAACTCTTTCGAAATTTTTACTTACACTTCAATATTTTAGATGATTGACGCCACCTCGATGTTTACAGAGTCACTTGTGTCAACAAACTTCCCATTTCCTGTGATAAATCCGCACACCACTTGTACCCACAGACGCTGGGCCACTTTCATCACAACAATCGGAACACGGTCCCTAACCACAACGTTTTTAAGTAAACAACTGTTTTGGTAGAAGAAGACGACGAAGCGTGCCCTAGATAATTTTTTAAATAAATAGTAAAACATCAATACTGTTTTACATATTATTTATGATGATTAATTTGAAAATATTCGTTATTGAAAAAGTAACCCGATTCTGAATCAAATTTAAGTAATTATTTTTCGGAATTAAAACATTCTTTTAAGTCCTGTATTATGACGTCACGACATCTTGACTTTCGTACCTATTGTAAATAATTGCTATACTCAACTTTCTTACAGAACAGTTTACCAGTTATTCATGCAAATTGTTATCAGCTATTCATGTAATTGTTATAATTGTAATGCACATATATATCTTTATTATTAATTTTTGGATATATGAAGATGTTTTACTGCCGGATTACCACCGTAGTGTGATGCAGTCGCTTTCGGTCCCCGGGCCTCTGTCTGTTTTCGCACCATAAGAAATTAATGGGGCCGAATTTGCAATGACCAGAAAGTCGTTAAAAGAGGAAAGTTGGCATCGAGGGGCATATGTTTTGATTGAGAAAAATGCAAATTTATACAATAGCTAGCTTGTAAAAAATACTTGATTACAAGAAACTTGATTGACAACTAAGCAGCATACCTACTATGGGTTTCAGAGACAGTGCAAGCATGTTTTTTGGCAATATTTCTGTAACGAACACTCGTATCAGAACGAGATTTTGCTATAGTGCATTACACCCAGTGCCGTAATTTATAAGGGTATTGTGAATCACTAATCGTAAAGAATAACGACACTTGTCCTTGTATCAAGAGACAAAAACTCCATTAACCAGAAATGGATACGAACACGCGTAAAAAGCTCCACCTACCCTCCCCCCCACCCCTGTCCTTCCTTCCTTCGCCTTCCTTTCTCTCTCTTTCTCTGTTGCCAATTGGTATTTTTGTACATGAACTTTCCTGTCAGACATATACTTAGCTTAACGTCTCTGACGTTCACGACAGAATTCAAAACTCGCGGCTAACGCGACAGGTAGGTCAGGTGATCTACCTTACCGCCGCTTTGGGAAGCGGGTGTAAGAAACAACATACCTTTCTTGCCAGATTTTTTCTGTCGTCGGTGTCGACCACACCTGTTGTCGGTACCTCTTGACAGTTGGATTCTTTTCTCGTTTTCGCCCTGGATTGTTTCTACGGACTTTTGGTGAAGTACCCGATCTTTTGGCTTGGCATTCGCGATTTGTGGACAGTTATTTGACTTTTCTTTGGATTTTTCTTGGATTCATGATGTCTGATGTTGATACTAAGAAAACTGCTATGTTTAGAGTTTGTTGTATGACTGAGTGTAAGGTGAGGCTACCGAAAGCTGCGGTAGACCCTCACACGGTATGTTTGAAGTGTAGAGGGAATGAATGCACCTTTAATAATCCTTGTAATGAATGTGAAAAGCTGAATGAGGATGAATGGAAATCTTTGTCTTCCTACTTGAGGAAGCTTGAAAAGGATAAAGTTAGGAAAGCTTCTTCTAGGAGCAGTAGTAGATCTCGTATTAGCGAGTTGGATATAGATAATCCTATTTTAGAAGTAGCTCCTTTGTCAGTTTCAGCTCCTGCTCCCTGCACCGAAGCCGAAGATGCGCCTTCGGAAGTGGCCTCCATGAAAGCCACCATTCGCAGTATGGAGAGGAAAATCAAACAATTAGAAGGTAAGAGTGATTCCAATAGTGATTTGTGCAGTGAACCCAGTGCAGTGGAGGGTGCGTCTGATCGGCTCCCTAATGCTTCCAGGCCTAGACCTCTTCCAGACTCCCAGTCCCAGTGGAGGAGGAAAGTCGAAAGCCGCAGGAAGGTTAGGGAGCATCCCCACCGGTCAGGCGTCCCCTCGGTAGCTCCTGTTGATCGTTCCCAGGCTACCTTGGATCGCTCCAAGAGAGAAATATTGCGCCAATGCTTCTCGTCTTCGCCTTCGCCTTCGCCTTCGCCTAAACGAGGATGGAGCTCTTCGGAAGCCTCGCGCCCTTCGAAGAGAGCCTGGAACGCTCCCTGCGCCAGTCCATCCAGCCCTGAAATTTTTTCGGAAGAGCCTGAGGTGGAAGCGAAGAAACGTAAGAGATCTCGGGAGTATCGTTCCCCGAGCAGAGATCGAGCCTCGTCACCTGTTCAAGAGTTTGTGAATTCTCCTGCAAGGGTGTTGGCTAACCTGCAGGCGCAGATTTCGGCTCTGGCTGGCTCTCTTAGCGTGTCGTCTCGTCGTAGGAAGGACGTCTCGCTTCCTGTAAAGAAATCCAGGCTCCCCTCTCCTGACTCTCGCTATTCGACGGAAGCGGCGCGCTCACCTGTGCGTTCGGATTCTCGCAGGAGACTTTCTGCTTCGGACAAGATCCCTTCTGCGTCCAAGCGCCATTCGCCTGACAGACAAGTTTCTCCTTCGGACAAGGAGCAAACTGCTCGTAGGAGATCTTCACCCAACAGACGCTCTTCTCGAGACAGGATCGCTCCCCTTGACAGGCGCCAAGAGCCTAGTAGGCGCTACTCGCCTCGTAGCCGCTCCTCGTCTCGCCTCCACTCTCCTGTTGACAAGCGCCCTAATTCGGACAGGCGCTCATCGCTGGACAGGCGTCAAGAGCTTGTTAGGCGCGTTTCTCCTGGCAGGCGCTCTTCTCCTGACTTTCACTCTCCTCGAGTCAGGCGCCGAGATCCTAGCAGGCGCTTCTCCCCTTGTAGGCGCTCACCTAGTAGGCGCTCGTCGCCAGAGATCCTCTCGCCTCGGTTCAGGCGCCAAGAGCCTGGTAGCCGCTTCTCGTATGGCAGGCGCTGTTCGCCTGGTAGCCGCTCTCCTTTGGATAGGCGCCAAGAGCCTGATAGAAGTTCTTCTTCAAACAGGCGCTCTGCTCCTGACAGCCGCCTTACTCCTGTTAGGCTCCAAGAATCTGGGAAACGCACTCCTCCAGACAAGAAGGATGTTGCAAGTAGACACGTTTCTGAAGCGTTGTCTCCAAGACGTATAAGTCTTACTTCCTCTAGAGACTCCTTTAAGAATAGTCGCGCCTCTAAGGATCATGAGGGTTCTTCAGCTCAGGAAGAACAGGACTCAGAAGAAGAAGGACCAAAAGACTCCTCTGTTTCCTCCTATAAGAGGCTGACAGATTTGCTCCTGCAAGAGTTCGGAGATATCCTTTCTCCTGTGGCTCCCCCTTCTCCTCTTTCGTTATTCTCCACTTCGAAGACGTCGAAGGTTTCGCCTTGTGTAAGGATGAAACCTACTGTTTCCATGAAGAAGGCGCTTAGAGGTTTTGGGGAATGGCTCCTTTCTAAGGAAGAGAAAGGGAAGACGGTTTTTTCTTTCCCTCCGTCTAAACTGAACTGGCAGATTGGGATTTTGGTACGAATCGGGCGAACCTTTAGGCCTCGCTCTCCCTTCGTCTGCGGACTCGGACTTCTCTTCATTGGTGGATTCTGCTCGTCGTTCCGCCCTCTTGTCCGCCAAGACTACATGGGGGATGAATGAACTTGACCACCTACTGAAGGGAATGTTCCTTAGTCCTGGAAGTTTTCAACTTCCTTGATTGGTCTTTAGGAGTTCTGGCTAATAAGACCCAGACCCCTGATTCTCTGTCTCCTGAAGATCTTAACTGCGTCCTCACTTGCATGGACAAAGCAGTGAGAGACGGATCGAGTGAAGTCTCCTCACTGTTTGGAGCTGGAGTTATTAAGAAGCGGTCTGTCTACTGTTCGTTTCTCACTAAGGCAGTTTCACATGCACAAAGGGCCTCGCTTATGTATGCTCAACTCTCTCCTCTTCTGTTCCCCAAGAAAATTATTCAAGATGTCTCGAGTGCCCTTTCAGCTAAGGCTACTCAGGACATGTTAGCCCAGGCGGCCAGGAAACCTCGCTCTGTCTTCCAACCCAAGGCCAAGAAAGAGACTCCTCTGAGGCAGGAGCCCTTTCGAGGAGGACCCGCTGTCAGAGGTTCTTCAACCAGAGGAACTAGACCTTTTAAGAGAGGTAAAACCTTCTCTAGGTCAGTCAGAGGGAAGAAATAGCGATCAAGGACTCCAGACATCAGTGGTGCCAGACTACTGAAATTTGCCGACGTCTGGGCCACAAAGGGGCAGACAATTGGTCCCTATCGATTGTCAGCAAAGGATACCTCATTCCCTTCTCGTCAAGACCACCATTGACGACAACTCCGAGGGAGTTGGTGGCCAAGTACAAGGACCCCATCATGAATCAAGCCCTTTCTCTAGCAGTAGATCTCATGCTAGAGAAGGAGGCTATAGAACTAGTGGAAGATCCCCGCTCTGCGGGCTTTTACAACAGACTATTCCTAGTTCCGAAGAACTCAGGAGGATGGAGACCGGTTTTGGATGTAAGCGCCCTGAACGTCTTTGTGGAAAAGAGGAAGTTTGCCATGGAGACAACTTCCTCAGTGTTAGCGGCTCTTCGTCCAAGGGACTGGATGGTGTCTCTAGACCTTCAGGACGCTTACTTTCATGTACCGATCCATCCTTCTTCACGGAAGTATCTACGATTCATGATGGGAGGAAACATCTTCCAATTCAAGGCCTTGTGCTTCGGTCTATCGACTGCACCCCAAGTTTTCACGGGGTTAATGAAAAACGTGGCGCAGTGGCTACATTTGGAGGGAGTGAGGGTGTCGCTTTATCTCGACGACTGGCTAATCAGAGCAGAGTCTCAAGAAAGATGTCTGGAGGACCTTCAAAAGACCCTTACATTGGCAAGTTCTCTGGGACTTCTGGTGAACTTCCAGAAGTCTCAAATTAATCCCCAGTCAAGAGCGGATCTATCTGGGGATTCGGCGGATAGCTTCTCTGGCTTTTCGGGCTTTTCCGTCGCCAGAGAGGATAGCTCGTTGCTACGAGAAAATAACGACCTTCCTAGAGAAATAGCATGCACAGCGAGGGAGTGGATGAGTCTGCTGGGGACACTCTCCTCGTTGGAGCAATTCGTTTCTCTAGGAAGGTTGCATCTCAGGCCTCTACAGTTCTGGAGGCGTCTCTCCCTAGATCTGGAGTTCTCCTTCAAGATCTCAAGGGAAATCAAGAGAGACCTTCGGTGGTGGAACAACCCACTTCGTTTTGTGGAAGGAATGTCTCTCTATATGCCGAACCCCAGCCATGTGTTGTTTTCCGATGCATCGGAAGCAGGTTGGGGAGCGACGCTCGGGACAAGAGAAGTGTCAGGCACCTGGAAGGGGGATCAGGTGTCCTGGCACATCAACAAGAAAGAGTTGATGGCAGTCTGGATGGCATTGAAAGCCTTCGAGCCCCACGTCCGAAATGCAGTAGTGCAGGTCAATTCGGACAACACAACAGCCTTGGCGTACATCAAAAAACAGGGGGGGACGCACTCCTTCTCCCTGTACGAAACAGCAAGGGATCTTCTGCTGTGGTCTCAAACAAGGAAGATCAGTCTTCTCACCAGATTCGTACAGGGAGAAAGGAACGTCAGGGCCGATCTCCTGAGCAGGAAGAATCAACTCCTGCCTTCCGAGTGGACCCTCCACTCAGAGGTATGCCAAGACCTGTGGAGAAGATGGGGCAGACCTCACATCGATCTCTTTGCAACAGCAAGGAACGCAAGAATCGAACTTTACTGCTCCCCGATCTCAGACCCAGGAGCAGTATCAGTGGATGCGTTTCTCCTAGATTGGACAGGTCTAGACGTCTACGCCTTTCCCCCTTCAAAGTACTGGGACAAACCCTCAAGAAATTTGCTATCTCGGAGATGACAAGAATGACGCTAGTAGCTCCGTTCTGGCCCGCCCAAGATTGGTTCACAGAGGTACTGGAATGGTTGGTGGACTTTCCAAGAGCACTTCCACAAAGACAAGATTTGCTCAAACAACCCCACTTCGACAGGTATCACAGAAACCTCCCCGCTCTCAATCTGACTGGCTTTCGACTGTCAAAAGTCTTGTCAGAGCGAAGGGTTTTCGTTTTCGACAAAACTGCTAAGACTATCGCCTCAGCTAGAAGACCTTCGACCCTTAAAGTCTACCAGTCGAAGTGGGACGTCTTTCGCCGGTGGTGCAGGAACCAGAAGTTTTCCTCTTCCAGTACCTCTGTGACTCAGATAGCAGATTTCCTAGTTTTCCTCAGAGAAAAATGCGGTTTGGCAGTATCTACTATCAAAGGATACCGAAGCATGCTGGCTGCTGTGTTCAGACATAGGAATTTAGATCTTTCGAATAACAAAGATCTTCATGATCTATTAAGATCTTTTGAAACTTCCAAGAAAACTTCGAACGAAGTTCCAAGTTGGAATCTGGACGTGGTTCTTCGTTTCCTGAGGTCCTCTAGGTTTGAACCACCACATTTAGCCTCCTTCAAAGATCTTACGAGGAAAGCTCTCTTTCTCATGGCTTTAGCATCCGCTAAAAGGGTTAGTGAGATCATGCCCTAGAAGGAAGGGTAGGTTTCAAAGGAGATTCCGTGGTTTGTTCCTTCCTTCCTTCGTTTTTAGCAAAGAATGAGAACCCCTCAAATCCTTGGCCAAGGAACTTTGAGGTTCGTGGTTTATCTGCCCTAGTAGGGGAAGAACCTGAAAGAACTCTTTGCCCTGTTAGGAGTTTAAAATACTACCTTCAGAAGAAGAAAACCCTTAAGGGCATTGAGGACAGACTATTGGTGCTCTGTAAAGGACCCCAGCAGACCATTGTCGAAAAATGCGCTGTCTTTCTTCATTAGAAGTGTTGTGAAAGAAGCACATAGATCTTGTAATGAAGAACATTTCAAGCTCCTAAAAGTCAAGGCTCATGAAGTGAGAGCAATTGCCACTTCCTTGGCCTTTAAGAAGAATATGTCTCTTCAGAATCTGATGAAAACTACATTCTGGAGATGTAATTCAGTATTCGCCAACCACTACCTAAAAGACGTCAGTATTACGTATGACGAGTGCTTCGCGTTAGGCCCGTACGTATCGGCGGATTCGGTGCTGGGGCAGGGAGCTGGAACATATCCTTAGTAGTTTTTTCCCTTGTTTTTGTTAATTGAGTTCTTATGGTTGTATGAAAAATGATGCAGGTAGGCATCTTTTTTCGTTTCGTAATACTAATAACTTTAGTTTGGTTAGGTGATCGGATTTGGTTTGAAGCTCCCTGCGTTGGTAGTGGACAGGTTCTGTCATAGAAGAGGGCGAACCCCCATTGACATGATCCGACTTGGATTCTACTAAGTAAGCGGATATCAAATCCCGTTAGTAGACCCAAAGAGTCTTTTCAGCTGTAGGTCACGCCCTCGCTGTAGCTCTTATGGCTATGCAGACTAATAGACAGTATCTATGAAGTCTTCAGCCTAAACAGGTAAGAACCAAGGTTATTTTTATCCTACAACAGGTGTTGTTTACCTTTTCTTTCGTTATTTTCTGTCTTGTACCCTCCACCACCAAGGGTGTCAATCAGCTAAGTATATGTCTGACAGGAAAGTTCATGTACAAAATGATATTGTTATTTTACAATAAAGTTTTGTACATACTTACCTGGCAGACATATACGATTGATGGCCCGCCCAGCCTCCCCTCAGGAGACTGGTATAAGAGAGAAAAAATCTGGCAAGAAAGGTATGTTGGTTCTTACACCCGCTTCCCAGCGGCGGGTAAGGTAGATCACCTGACCTACCTGTCGCGTTAGCCGCGAGTTTTGAATTCTGTCGTGACGTCAGAGACGTAAGCTAAGTATATGTCTGCCAGGTAAGTATGTACAAAACTTTATTGTAAAATAACAATATCATGTTTTCACCCTCCAAACTGGGTATAAGACTTACACAAAACGTGGAAATTTGTGAAATCAGCATATGTATTGAAAGTATATATACATAAATATTAAAGCAATTTTATCATTGTTGCATTACTATGACAACTAGAATTCATGGAAACAGTTTATAATAATGCATCGGCGTATGTGTGAAGCTCCACTAGTGTGCCAACGATGATTTTGCCATTCTTAGCATGCAAACATTAAAGGTTACATTTATTTCTGGCATACAGTTATTTTAAAAAATCAAAATACTAATATAGACTTAAATCAATGAATAGTGCTAGCAAAAAAAAAAAAAAAACATAATCCACTTATCCGTAGTCTGCTCCGCTATGGTTTTCGGCAGCCAGATGTACGGCAAGGTTAGAAACGTTGGATTGTATCTACTTTAGAAACAACTGTAATTTTTCGGGGTAATTTGGTTGCAAAAAAGGGGTAATAGACAGGAATTAAATAAACATTTTGAAATAACAAAGCAAAGTTGAACTTAATGAGTAAAGTAAACAATTAAGGGAATAAAACTTTGCAGTGTCGTCGTCTGCTTCTGGTAACTGTGTTTGTGGAGTGCGCGCTTAGGAACCAGGAACAGCAACGTGGTTCAAGTGCAATGTGGAGTGAATCAAGACCAAAATGTGTATAATATTCAATCAAATAAGCACACTGTGGAGTTTCAGTTGTGATGGCAGTAAGGATAAAAACCACCGATTACAAGGTAAAAATGAATTCAGTTCAAACCATGACCCCGGGAATAACAAGTTTCATACTTTCACTAATACGTATAAGCAACAAAATGTTGTTTTATTGTGCTGATTATAACTGCAATCTTGAGTAAGATCAAGAAACGCTACATATATATGCTAACATTGTTCTTATGAGTGCTGGGAAGGCTGGGAAAGATGGTGTCCATCTATGAACAGACCCGTCCATCCACACGATAGCCGCCATATTGGATTTCAAAACTGCCTTGAAAACATATTTTACGAAGAGCGTCACTTGCTTATTTTAGTTCGTATGGGGCTTTCATATATCACATTATGTTGACGAAACTTCAATCTTTTGAATGGTATGCTTAGAGTTATAATTGTATTCGTGTTTCACCAATTAAATATCGAGTGAATAAGACCCATCCAGCGTGACGATGGTGGATCGTCCGTGATTTTTTACCCTAGCTATTCCGCGGCGGCCTAGACTATGGCAGTTGCGGATTTCTATGCAGTTTTACCTCCTGAACAAGAATTTTAAGTAATATTTACTCGGACAACTGTAATTAGCCTAACCCCAGGGGGCCAGTACTAAACACAGCGAAATACATTGGACGCTCGTATCCAATGTATTTCGTATGGATGTCGTATCCGCGGTTATGTTCCTTGCAGTCCGTGCGGAACAATTCTGTAGAATTACCTAAATAATTAGGAATCTCTGTAAGATTGGATGATTGTGCTGAATATCAAGCTTTTAAACCAATCCAACAAAAACTAATCCTAGCTACTAGGTATCTACTACCTAGTATAGATACTCGTTGGCTATCTGGATAGCAAGGGTTCTCCCCATTGAAAATGCATAATAACAGGAAATGTTAATTAATAGGTAGTCTAGGACACCTTTGCTTTGTGGTAGCTAAGTAAAAGAAGTCATATCATACCTAGTTAGGATGTTGATCCAAGGGGTAGGCTAGGTAGCTAGTCTGAATCTAGTCTGTATGAATGATTTTTAGGTAAAACTGGAGACTATTATCACACCTCTCAGTTTTTTGGTAACTACGGTACCACTTTACATGCAAAACAGGCATCATGTTTAGTACTACGTAGTCCCATGGGGGTGATTGTAAAAATGCAAGCAAAACATGGTAAGGTAAATACCATAAAGGTAAACATGAACAAAAAAGGTGTTGGTAGATCTAGGGTACTTAACCGCGGCGGCCTAGACTATGGCAGTTGCGGTTTTTCTTTGCAGTTTTACGTACTGAACAAGAATTTTAAGTAATATTTATTCGGACGACTGTAATTAACCCCCCAGGGGCCAGTACTAAACACGGCGAAATACATTGGACGCCCCAATTCCGTGTGGACTGCTTCTGTAGAAATACCAAGGTGTTAAATGTTCTGGCCAGTGACTGGCAAGAGCCAGGCTGTAGTAGTAGTCTTCAGTTTTCTGAGTCTTTCGAAGGTTTTTAATTTATGTGAGGAACCATTGATAAATCAATGGTCTACATACTATGTATGGGTTGCTGTGTAGCCTTGCGAATGCCACCTCAGGCTGCAATCAGAGCAACTGTGACCAATTGAAAAGGGTAGATAGTATTCTGCCCTAGCCTAACCTGACTTAGAATGCAATGCCCTTATCGAGTGGGAGTTGTTATCTACCATTAGAATACCCAGAGTCATGTAACTTGAAGGATGCTGCAAACATAAGCTGCTCCATAATAGCAACTGGCAATTCCCATGTTTCTGTTTGGGTAAGCTATCCAGTTTATTTACCCTGTGCCTTAGCCTACTGGCGCAGAATTTTGTTGCTCATTTAGGAGGTTGGCTTTAAAGTTTTTTTCACTGAGTAGCATAGAACATATGAGTTATTTAACAGCAGTTCCAATCTAGTCTAACAAAACCATGGCTAATCGAACCTGTGTAGTCTAACTTTATTTTGTAATCTAGCCTGCTTTGACGCTTGTCACTTGTATGATAAGTTGCTTGCATAGATTGTAATAAGAGTTTGAACTTAGTTATTTTAGCATACGTTATTCAACAGCAACTAATTTACATTAGGCTAAGACCCGTCAACAAAGGGCTACTAATGCAAGACATAATTGCTTTGATCATTTGGTATAGATGTGAATTCACCTATTGAACAGTAATGCATAATTGGTCAATACATTTAAGGGATTATATCATTAATTATCAGGAATATTAGGTTCATATTATCCTTTAGTTCCTTGCACTTGTAATATTTGTTGACTCATAGACATCCCAGCATGTAAAATATATTTTCTGTAGTTTCTTACAAAAGTAAAGTTTCAAATGTGTCGTGTATTGTTAGCATTCTTTGCTTAGTTTAACAGAACTTCTACCAAGATTGCTTATGAAATCAGTAGCTATATACGCATAATCTGTTGGTGATCTGCTCTCCTACACACCATAAAATCGTAACCTATTCTTAGTTAGCCTTTCATTCATTTAGATCATCTTTTGGTAGTTTCGCACTGTTATTATATTATTAGAAAATGTTTTCTTTGTAATGCTTAAATCAAGCTCTGTTGCAGAATGAAAACAATGGTATTACTTTTTATCTCAATCGATTAAATACTTCTTAAGTTAGAAAATAATAGAAACAGTGGTAATTAGAGAGTTTGAAATTCTAAAAAAGCTCAACGTAGACATGTATGTATTATGGAAGTATTGTAGGCTTACAGCCACTAAGCTGTCTAGTACTGTGCCTTTTTCATATCCTTCTTCTAATGAAGTGCTCTTTCTGTAATGACTGATGTAGATTTTTTACATACATATTTTTAAAATGTAGTTTAGTAGTTGTGTAGAACTAGTTTTTAGCATAGATCAATATCTCAATTACGTAATTGTCACTTAGAGTAAGATTTATCCATTTACTTCCTAGCTTGAGAGAACGTAATTGGGTTAATAACATGTACATTTAATTTGCATGCATTTTTTGTTTCATTATACTACATGCTTCACAGTTGATCATTTACCATGTTCAAAAATATTTGCCAAGTTAAATTCTGTAAGCTCAAAATGATTCATCTGTTACAGTGATGTACTGTATTATTTTGATCTAACAATGTACAGCACTGTATTGGTACAGAATGTAAGCCAATGTTTTCATTGTTGTATTAATCAGCCACATTTTCTTCTCCTTCAGGATCACTCTTCTCCTCTTAATACTTGAGAATTCATTGACTCAGAAGGAAGACATAGAGGATATTCTGTCCCAGATTGACAGTCGTGACCTATGCTGGGTTGATGAAGATTATGAAATTTTGGACGACTGTCAGCTCTGTTCAGGTAAGTTAGAAAAAAAAAATTCATGATTATGCAGATATTTTTGTAAGTGTTATTTTGATTTTGTGCACAGCATACTATACTTAGTGTTTACCATCATTTTAATTTGATTTTTACTTGCAGTTCCTGAGAAAACTTATGTGGCACCAGCTGTATGTCAAATAACTGGATACAGACAGAAGTTGCGGTGTTATTTTACTGGTGAATCATATCAAAGGTAAGACTGCCCTCTAAGCCTAGCTCTCTTTCCTCTTGCTTATTTTCTCTTAGCGTAGCTGTCTTTCCTTTTTGGTAATATCTTTAAGAATTTGGAATTGGTCTTCTTAATAGTGATATTTTATCTCATCTTAAAGATTATTATTATAGGAAAGCAGTTAACCAGACTAATGAGTCAAACTATTTAATGAGAAAGGAAATAGTAATTGTAAAAGATTTTACCAAGAGAATTGATCAAGCATAAACTTCATTCATTCATCGAATGGGACTAGTTTGTATGGTACTGGGAAATTGACATTTATAGTGTAAAATGCTCAATGATTTATGTATATTTTTTCTCTTACCTTTAGCTGTGACTTGTTCGTTTGGCAGGAAGAGTTACATTTTTGGATATTTGAAAGTGTTTTTGCTACATTCGGAGTTATTGCTGGCCTCTCAAGAGCTCTGATTCATCAGAAGCTTCACTTTCAGTCATATAATCAAGAAATTGCACCTTAACTTCAAGTAAGTGGCATAAGAAACTTTTATCAAAGGAATCTGCCATAGGGAACCCCTGAAGCCTCAGGAGTGTATGTATGGATCACTCCTATATTCATCCTTTGGCATGCAAAATTAACTGTAAGATGTATGCATTTGTTTCTATAGTAATAAATAGTATTATTTCATGGAGGATTACAAACCTGGAATATAAAGAATGTATGAAAAAGAATTATTTATGTAGCTCTTGATTCTCTCCGTCTGTCTCTGTCTCAGCTACTCATGTGGTTTGACTAGCATAGGTGGAATAGTAGTATGTTCTTTTACATTAGTATTCGTACTAACATTTGTAATATATATTTGCTAATCAGTCACGCCATAGGTGGTTTTACTGCTAGATATAAGTTTTATGGGTCATATATGTAGGGTTGTTTTCACTTCACAGCTGAAGGCACAAAATGATGGACCAAGATATTCTCTACCTGGTAGGCAGTAAAGAAGATGGCAGTTTACTGGTGCCTGCAGAAACACTTGTTGCCCTCTTCACTTTACAGTACTGTCGCAACCCTGCTGTTAGTGTGGTAATAGTAGATAAGAAAGAGGCACATGTCTCCCAGTCTTCAGATGAGTGTAAAACAGAATCACAAGAAACAGTCAAGGAATTATGGTTCCCTGTTAATGCTGAATGCATTGCTTTTCCAATTAGTTATAAAGAATTAAGTGAATGTCCTACTGTGGTTCGTGATTGTGTTTTGCCTGTCATTCTAATGGCATCTGAGCCTTGGTGTGTTGCAGGTTTGTGTTCTTCTCTTAGAGTTATGTTAATCAAGACTGTTAAGAAATACCCCACACACTACTGCAAAAAGCTTCTTGGTTTTAGGGGTGGTTGTATGCAGGCTTGCGCTGAAGTAAGTGTTTGGACAAAGTTTTGTGAAATTGAAGTTGTAAATACTCTGAAAGAGGTATATAATAATAAAAGCATTGTACAAGGGAAACTATGCATACCAAAGGACATCCTTCGTTATGAGAACCATTTCCAGTTTCCTCCTATTTTACACAATGGTCTTAAAATAAAGCAGCAGTATATCAGGGATACTGTTAAGGACAGAGCAGAGAGGCAAAGGTTGCTCAGTCTGAAGCTCTCAGAATTACCTGAGATGGAGCATGAGTATGCTGAAGGTTTGAACATGACAATGGCAGATGTCATGCTCTTTACATGTTTTCACATAATTATATCAAAGTTGAAAAACCATGTTCACCTTGATGACATGTGTCCCTTGGTTATGAAATGGTATAGACTATTATGTGGGAATGAATACGTTAATCTTTCCCTCTCTTTACTCCAGAAGACAGTTGATATCCATAATACATTTCAAGAACATAACTTGGAAATTGTTGTCCCAGAAGTTCAAAGAGAAAGTCTGTATAATAGTGATCCAGAGAGATACAAGCCTAGGTGGAGGGCTTTCACTCACCAGGATGATATAGATAAAGTATTAGAGATTTTGGGTGTTTCATGTATTGAACCATCATATGACAATCATCCTCTTGGAGACAGCATTAAATTACCTTGGTCTGAATATCCTGGGGCTCTTAGCCCCCAAGAGGGCCAGTTACCACCATCTAGACTTGAAAGAAAATGTCAGCAATTAGATAATATTGTCTCTGCTGTCATGTCCTTGGTTAATGAGGGTGATGTAATTGTTGATTTTTGTGCTGGTGGAGGTCATGTTGGAATTATATTGGCATACCTTTTACCCTCATGCAAAATCCTTTTAGTTGAAAACAAAGACCATTCATTAAGACGGGCCAAACAAAGGGTTGATGCATTGAAGCTGAAGAATGTTGAATATCTTCAGTGTAATCTTGACTATTTCCAGGGAACATTTGACCTTGGGGTATGTCTTCATGCATGTGGAGTTGCAACAGACCTTGTTATGCAGAAGTGTTTTGAACAAAGAGCTAAATTTGTTTGCTGTCCTTGCTGTTATGGTGGGGTTCGACCTAATCACATTCTTGAGTACCCACGTAGCAAAACATACAGAGATATACCCTTGGCATTAGAAGAATATCTGATTCTTGGACATACTTCAGATCAAACTCATGATGAAAATAACCCTAAGACAGAACAAGGCCAGTTGTGTATGAGGTATATTGATAATGATAGACTGCTGTTGGCTCAGTCTCTGGGGTATTCCACAAAATTGGTGCTAATGGAGCCAAAGACTTGTTCACCAAAAAACCATCTACTCATAGGAGTATTAGAAAATTAATTAACTAACTGCTATACCAAATAGGAGTGAGAATTTACTTGCATTAGGTGAGGAATAAAAATTCATGAACATAATTTTAAACAAAAGTTAAATGAAGTAATTTAACTGACCACCAGAGCAGTTTGGAAAGAAATAAGAGATTGATTGATTTTGAAGCATTTATTTGTTTATACCATACATTTTGAAGTGATTATAGGTTTGAAATTCCTATGCTTACATATGCTTTACTGTACTGTATTCAGCACCAAAGATTTCATTTGAAACAATTTCATAATGCTGTAGTTGCCATGCATAATATGCACAGCTGTATTCAAAGTACATTTCCCAATACAATAATACTTTTATGTCTGTTGCCTTTTGTAAGTCTTTATCTCTATGCTGTATTCTGCAATAGAAAATTTTGTACATGAACTTCCCTGCCAGATATATACTTAGCTATAGTCTCCGACGTTCCGACAGAATTTCAAATCTCGCGGCACACGCGACAGGTAGGTCAGGTGGTCTACCTTACCCGCCGCTGGGTGGCGTGCGTATGAACCAATCTATCTCTCCAGCCAGATTTTTTTCTGTCGCTGAAGCGATAACAACTGTTGTCGGTTCATTCCGATATATTCTTCATTTCTCGCTTGCCTGGAGATTGATTTGGACATTTTGGTGACGTATTCGCTCTATGTTGGCTTGGCATACGCTGATTGTGGACCGTTATTGACTTTGCGCTGGATTTTCCTGTAGAATGTCTGATTTTGATTCTGTTTCCAAAACTCCGGTTTTGTTTAGAGTATGTTTGACCGATGGATGTAAGGTGAGGTTACCGAAAGCTGCGGTTGACCCTCACACTTTCTGTGTTAAATGTAGGGGGAATGAATGTTCGTTTAGTAACGCGTGTCAAGAGTGTGAGGTTTTGAACGAAGATGAATATAAGGCTCTTTCTTCTTATATTAGGAAACTTGAAAGGGATAGGGTACGTAAAGCTTCTTCAAGGAGTTTCGAGCAGGTCGAGAATGAGTGAGAATGAAACTAAACATTAATGTAGTTTTAGAACCTTCCTCCCAGGTCTCAGCTCCTTGCTCCCCGCCACCGAAGCCGTAGATTCGTCTTCGGAGGTGGCGGCCTCAAAAGCTTCCTTGTGTTCTAAGGAAGACAAGAATCTTCGTACTGATCAAGGTAAGAGTGTCAGTGATGATAAGTGCAGTGTACCCAGTGATGTGGAGGGTGCGTCTGACCGGCTCCTTAGTGCCTCCAGGCCTAGACCTCTTCCAGACTCCCAGTTCCAGTGGAGGAGGAAAGTCGAAAGCCGCAGGAGGGCTAGGGAGAGCCCCCACCGGTCAGGCGTCCCCTCGGCAGATCCTGAAGTTCGCTCCCAGGCTGCCTTGGATCGTAAGAAGAAGAATATTCTTCGCCAGTGTTTTTCGTCATCCTCTTCTCCTTCGCCGAAGCGTGGTTGGAGCTCTAAGGAGGCGTCACGCCCGTTGAAGAGGGCTGCGGAGGCTCCCTTCAGTACGTTAGCGTCCAGCCCAGAAGACTTTTCTGATGTAGCTTCCTTGCAAGCAAAGAAGCCTAGGAGATCCGGTGATCGCCCTCCTTCTCCCGCGCCTCGCGCTGAGCTTGCTTCGGAAGAAGATCCTGGGGACTCTCCTTCTCGAGTGCTAGCGGGCCTACAAGCTCAGATCACAGCCTTGGCGGACTCCTTGGCATCGAGATCGCGTAGAAGGAAGGATTTGTCTCTCCCGATCAAGAGATCGAGGCGCGTTTCGTCGGAAGAGCGCTCTCCTTGTAATCGGCGTTCTCCTTCTTTTGAGGATTCTTCTACACATCGTAACATTTCACGAGAGGAACACCACTCCCGCTCGGAGGTGTCGAGACGCCATTCGACGGATAGGCGCTCCTTGGACTATGAAGATATTTCCCCAAATCGGATTCCTGCCTCGGGTAGACGCTCAGCCCCTTCTGTTTCTCCTTCTTCTAGAGTTCGTGCAAGAAGAGAGAGTCGCTCAGGTCATAGAAAAAAGACTTAGTTCGTCGTCTCCGTCTCATCTTTCTTCTCCTCGTCTTCTCAGAGAACCTAGGGAATGCCCTTCTGAAAGTAGGCGCACTTCTCCTTCCGACTACTGTAGTCGGGCGTCGGATAACGTGACTGGTAGGCGCTCATCGCATGGAGTTCGCTCCTCCCCTGTAAGACATCAAGAGTCTAGTAGGAGCCCTGCTCCTGGTAAGCGTCATTCTTTTTAGTAGCTGTTCTCCTGGAGAAAGACACCTTGATCCTCGTTTGCTTCGTTTCTCCTAGTAGGCGCTCTTCGTTCTCGAGACTCCCTACTCCTGATCGGTCTCCTCTTGCTAGAAGTCAAGAACGCCTCAAGCGCCCTGATTCTGTTAGGCGCTCGGAGCCTTACAGACGTTCTCCCCTTGGTAAGGACCAAGATCTCGCCGAACGCCCTGTTCCGTTTAAGCGCTCGGAGCGTAGCAGCCGCTCTCCGCTTCGTAGGCATCAAGAGCCTCTCAAGCGCCCTGCTCCTGAAAGGCGCCCTATTTTTAGCAACGTTTCGCCGCTTGGTAGGCGCCAGGATTCCACTAAGCGCCCTGTGACAGATAGGCGCTCGGCGCCTAGTAGCCGCTCTCCTCACGATCGGCGCCAGGATCTTAGCAGGCGCTCTCCCTCTCGTAGTTTCCCTAGGGATAGACGTGGGTCTTTCTAGAGAAAGGAGTCCTTCCTCGTTTGCTGTTAAGAGTTTGTCTGCATTTAGGAAGGAATGCGAGTTTAGACAAGAATTTTCGGATAAGCGTCCTTCTTTTACAACTCGTCGTTCTCCTGTACGCCTCTCTACTTTGGAATCTTCTCCTCATTCAAGACGTTTGTCTCCTTCATCGCACTGTACCCCAGCTAGGAAATCATCTAAGGATTCTCATAAAGATCCTCATCCCCGTTCTCCTCCTCAAGAAGACCAGGAAGCCTCTGAGGAAGAACCTAATACATCGGCATCAGTTTCTTCGTACAAGAAGCTCACAGAGCTTCTCCTTCAGGAGTTCGGAGAGTCTTTGAGCCCTACTGCCTCCTCCTTCTCCACACTCGTTGTTCTCCACAGCGAAAGCAACGAAAGGATCTTCGTGTGTGAGAATGAAACCGACTCTTTCTATGAAGAAAGCGCTCAAGAGTTTCGGTTCATGGATGCGTACTAAAGAAGAAGCGGGGAGGGGAAAACAATGTTTGCCTTCCCTCCGTCGAAGCTTTCAGGACGGACAGGATTTTGGTATGAGACAGGAGAACCCTTGGGACTGGGCCTTCCGTCTTCAGCTGACGCAGATTTTTCGGCACTAGTAGACGCCACTAGAAGATCAGCTTTGAATTCGGCCAAAACTACGTGGGCAATGAATGAAATAGATCACATTCTAAAACGGCATTTTTAGAGTCTTGGAAGTTTTCAACTTTCTCGATTGGTCCCTCGGGAGTCCTAGCCAAGAAAACTCAAGGACCGGACACGTTTTCTCCGGAGGATTTGAATTGTGTCTTATCCTGTATGGATAAATCGGTGAGGGATGGGGCCAGCGAAATAGCTTCACTGTTTGGAGCAGGGGTCTTGAAGAAAAGATCAGTATTTTGCTCATTTTAACAAAGTCGGTCTCACATGCTCAGAGATCGTCTTTGCTTTTTGCCCCTCTCTCTACACAGCTGTTTCCTAAACACCTGGTTCAAGACATTTCGAAGGCTCTCTCTGCCAAAGCTACGCAGGACCTTCTAGCGCAGTCTGCAAGGAAGCCGCGCCCTACCTTCCAGACTAAGACAAAGAAAGCTAAGCCGACCTCTCAGGAAACCCTTTTCGAGGGGCATCTACCTCTAGATCCTCTTCGTTCAGAGGTCGGAAACCAAATAGAAGAGGGAGGACTTTTACGAAGTCAATCAAACCTCCCAAGTAAGACTCAAGTCCTTCAGACAACTGTAGGCGCCAGGCTTTTACAGTTTGCAGAAGTCTGGGCCCAGAAAGACGCAGATGCCTGGACCCTGTCAATTTTGAGGAAGGGCTATCTAATCCCGTTCTCTTCGAGGTGCCTCCCTTGACCGAATACCCCGAGGGAGTTGACGGCCAGATACAGGGACCCCATCATGAATCAAAGCCCTCCGACTAGCGGTAGATCAGATGCTGGAAAAGGAGGCGATCGAACTAGTGGCAGATCATCTTTCGGCAGGCTTTTACAACCGCCTGTTCCTAGTTCCGAAATCCTCAGGGGGATGGAGACCGGTGTTGGATGTAAGCGCCCTGAACTTCTTCGTCGAAAAGAAGAAGTTCACGATGGAGACCACTGCCTCGGTGTTAGCAGCACTCCGTCCAGGGGACTGGATGGTGTCCTTGGACTTACAGGACGCTTACTTCCACGTACCAATCCATCCTTCCTCGAGGAAGTTTCTAAGATTCATGATGGGGGGAAGAATCTTCCAATTCAGGGCCCCCCCTGTGTTTTGGCCTCTCCACGGCCCCCCAAGTCTTTACGGCCATCATGAGGAATGTGGCACAATGGCTTCACCTAGAAGGGGTGAGGATTTCGCTCTATCTCGACGATTGGCTTATAACGGGCCAATTCCAGAGATCGTTGTCTGAAGGGACTTGAAGAAAACCCTGGATTTGACTTATTCCTTAGGACTTCTGGTCAATCTGCAGAAGTCAAGTCTGATTCCCGCTCAAGAGTGCGTTTATCTGGGATCCAGATGAACTCTCTGAGTTTTCGGGCTTTTCCGTCTCAGGAGAGGATAGCCCGGGGACTCTCGAAAAAAGTAACAACCTTCTTAGGGAAAGAAGTATGCACAGTGAGGGAGTGATGAGTCTGCTGGGGACGCTCTCCTCACTGGAGCAATTTGTTTCCCTAGGAAGGTTGCACCTGAGACCGCTCCAATTCTTTCTTCATCGGAATTGGAGTCGTCCTTCTCAGGATTTGAAGTTCTCCCTGTCAATTACTCTTCAAATCAAGAAGGAGTTAGCATGGTGGGCGGATCCCGACAAGTTTCTCGCAGGGACTGCCGCTTCAATCCCAGAACCCCAGCCTGGTGTTGTTCTCCGATGCGTCGGAAACAGGTTGGGGGGCGACTCTGGCGGAACCAAGGAGGTGTCAGGAACCTGGATGGGGGACCAGTCTTCCTGGCACATCAACAGGAAAGAACTAATAGCCGTGTGGCTTGCTCTGAAGGAGTTCGAGTCAGATGTGACAGGAGCAGTTGTGCAAATAAACTCGGACAACACCACGGCTCTGGCATACATCAGGAAACAGGGGGGGACGCATTCCTTCTCTCTGTACGAAACAGCAAGAGATCTTCTTCTGTGGACAGAAGAAAGGGGGATAAAACTTCTCACCAGATTCGTACAGGGAGAAAGGAATGTGAGGGCAGATCTCCTCAGCAGGAAAGATCAGGTCCTTCCCACAGAGTGGGACTCTGCACCAAGATGTTTGCCAGAGCCTTTGGAAGTTGTGGGGCAGGCCTCTCTTAGACCTGTTTGCAACTTCAAAGAACAAAAGACTGGATCTGTATTGCTCGCCCATCTCGGATCCAGGAGCAATAGGGATAGACGCTCTCCTACTCGATTGGAAAGGACTCGATGTATACGCGTTTCCCCCCTTCAGATTCTGGGTTGACTTTAAAAAAAGTTCGCAGAGTCAGATTCCGCGAGGATGACTTTGATAGCTCCCTTTTGGCCAGCACAAGATTGGTTCACAGAGGTGCTGGAATGGCTAGTGGATTTTCCAAGATCGCTTCCTCTAAGGAGCGATCTACTCAGACAGCCCCACTTCGACAGGTACCACAAAAACCTCCCCGCTCTCAGTCTGACTGGCTTCAGACTGTCCAGAAACTGGTCAGAGCGAAAGGCTTTTCGTCAGCAGCTGCTAAGGCAATCGCTAGAGCGAGGAGGTCTTCCACCTTACGAGTGTACCAATCGAAGTGGGATGTCTTCAGAAGATGGTGCAAGAGGAATAACGTTTCCTCTTCCAGTACCTCTGTGAATCAAATTGCAGACTTCTTTTTATTCTTAAGACAAGAATGTGGCTTAGTCGTTTCGACGATTAAAGGCTATCGAGTATGTTGGCGAATGTCTTCAGGCACAGGGGCCTCAACTTATCGGAAGATAAGGACCTACAGGACCTTATTAGGATCTTTTAATACAACGAAAAATGCAGTATCCTAAGACCACCTAGCTGGGAATTTGGATGTAGTCCTTCAATTCCTTGGGTCCTCTGGGTTGAACCCCCTAATTCAGCCTCATTCAGAGACCTTACCAGGAAGACTCTGTTTTTGATGGCTCTAGCTTCCGCCAGAAGAGTGAGTGAGCTTCAGGCGATTGATGGTAATGTGGGTTTTAAGGAGGACTCTCTCATTTGCTCTTTCCTTCCTGGTTTTCTTGCAAAGAATGAGAACCCATCAAGTCCATGGCCAAGAACTTCGAGATTCGTGGGTTATCTTCTTTGGTGGAGGAGAAGAACCCGAGAGAACTCTTTGCCCAGTGAGAATGGTGAATACTACCTTAGAAGAAAGAGCAACTGAAAGCCAACCGAGAGGTCCTGTGGTGTTCAGTAAAAGAGCCTACTCGTCCATTGTCGAAGAACGCATTGTCCTTCTTCTTGAGAAGCCTCATCAAAGAAGCACACGGATCCTGCAGAGAAGAACATCTTAGGCTTCTTAAAGTGAAAGCACACGAAGTAAGAGCCCATAGCAACTTCTCTTGCTTTCAAAACAAGAATATGTCCGTGCGAAATCTGATGGAGACAACATTCTGGAGATGTCAGTCAGTGTTCGCGAACCACTACTTACGTGATGTGAGAATCACTTACGAAAAATGCCTTCGCCTTGGGCCCGTACGTATCTGCGGATTCAGTGCTGGGGCAGGGAGCTGGAACTCATCCTGTTTAGTAGTATAAATTTTTCCCCCTTGTATTTGTTGTTGTTGGTTGCCTTAAGAGGATGCATGAAGGCATCTCTTTAGGTCGTAATACTAATCTTTAGTAGTTTGGTTAGGTGGTCTGATGAGTGTGGCTCCTTGCAAGTAGTAGTTGGTTTAGGACCTGTTAAGATAGGGACGAACTCCCTTTAAACAGGATCCGACTTGGATTCTACCACACAAAGGGATCACATATCCCAGTGGTAGATCCGAGAGTCTTTCAGCATCAGTCAGTCCTAGCTGTAGCTCTCCAGGCAACGCAGACTCAGAGACAATATCAATGAAGTCTTCTGCCTGAACAGGTAAGAACCAAGGTTATTTATATCCTACAACATCAGTTGTTTCTTATCTCTCCTTATTACTTTAGCTGTCTCTTACCCTCCACCAAGGGTGCCAATCAGCTAAGTATATATCTGGCAGGGAAGTTCATGTACAAA
Source organism: Macrobrachium nipponense (assembly GCF_015104395.2). Classification (NCBI taxonomy): domain Eukaryota; kingdom Metazoa; phylum Arthropoda; class Malacostraca; order Decapoda; family Palaemonidae; genus Macrobrachium; species Macrobrachium nipponense. Next base: position 23,848,483 of record NC_087204.1, on the reverse strand, counting down.
AATGATATTGTTAAACTACAATAAAGTTTTGTACATACTTACCTGGCAGATATATACGTCTAATGGCCCACCCAGCCTCCCCTCAGGAGACAGGTGAAAGAGAAAAAAAAAAAAAAAAAAAAAAAAAATCTGGCTGGAGAGATAGATTGGTTTCATACGCCCGCCACCCAGCGGCGGTAAGGAGACCACCTGACCTACCTGTCGCGTGTGCCGCGAGATTTGAAATTCTGTCGGAACGTCGGAGGACTATAGCTAAGTATATATCTGCCAGGTAAGTATGTACAAAACTTTATTGTAGTTTAACAATATCATACTTTCTATAATACTGTATATCTAATTTGTTTTATGAATTATAATAACTTTTATTAATTAAACTTGGGATTATGTAGCAATTTTTGAAAGAAATTTTCTTGACACTTATCCATTTGAGATTCCAATACCACATAGGCTGTCCACATCATTTGCAATAAAGTACAAGATACTGAGGAGTCATATCTGTGACATATACAAATACTGTATAAAGATATTCATTATAAATTGCATCACTCCATCATAACAAAACAAAAACATTTGAGTAACATCACTAGATGCTTGCTATATGCACTGAACATATGACATTACACTTTATGTATAAGTGTACTTTTTTATACAGTACTGTGTACTATGTGTTGCTCTCTTGTATTTTTATAACATTTTCATTTATTAGTTTTACTGAATTTAATTTATTTACAGAATTTTATAAATTATGTATATCAAGAGGGTAATTTTATACAATCAAGTCAGTTTATGGTTTTGCATTTGTTTCCTGGGAACTATAGACATTTTAGCTATTGACTAATGGCAACTTGCCATTTGGATTTATTTTTTTGTAACCCTCTTATTGAACAAAAAGCAATATAGTAATGTCAAACTATTCAGTTTTGAAATGACTAAACCGGTTTATTTTCATGGAAAATATTATTACACTGACCAGGTAAAGAAAATGATCTCAAAGTCCTTTTCAGGCCCCAGATTCCAACTTCAAGTCAAGAATTCCCCAGTATTTTTTTCTTTTTGCATTTTCTTCAATACACCATAAGTAGCAAAAAATAGTTTATTGCAATTTTGCATGGCGCAGAAAATTTGTATGCATTATGTCTTTAATTTTGCTAAATATGAGTTTATTTCAGACTAGTTTTGGTTATCAATCAGTGTTTTTAAACTCTTCATTTGAACTTTTTATTTGTGGTTTTCCCTTTTTGAGCATTCTGTTATTAAGTTTGGCAAATAGATTATGATAAAGTAGAACTATTCCAATTCAAGTTACTAATAAAATCAGGTTCTTATTATGGAAAGTAAATTCAGTAATCAACCTGAAAGCAAGTGAATCTGAAACGGAAAAAATTTGACAGTGGAATGAAATCTCATGGGGTTAATTGTATTTCATATACTAAGCAGTATATCCTTATTACTAATGATACAACTAACAGTTTCAGTGTTAATCCAGTATTGAAGTTTTATCTTCTTAGAAGAGGTATAAAGTTTCGTAGTGGACTTAGTACTGTACTGTATTTAGAGGGTCACTTCAGTGTGTTAGTAGTATATATTTCTGTTTGCACATAAATGTCCACACAGGGCCGGTTTTAAGCTATTTGACCAACTTGATTTAAGCTATTTGACCAATTTGATCAAATTGAGCCCCGTGCCAGAAATACAGTGTCAATCTTTTTTTTTTTTTTAGTTTCAAGTTTGTATTCTAAGACAAATAAACCACTACCAAAAGTATGAAGCATGAGGAAGTATTATTCCTCACATTATTGTGAATACTATATTAACATAAGATTATCACTTGGAAAATAATTTTTATATTAGACATAATAAAAACATACATCTATTTTCATTTTTATAATTGGACCCCGCAGTTCCAAGCACCGGCCCTGGGTCCATGTAGAATCACAAGATATTGCATTATGATGTCTTGGAAATCTAAAGGCATTAGGTTTTGTAGAGTGTGTGCAAAGTGTAATGCTTTAGGTGTATAGTACAACGAACACATTGCAGTTATTTCTAGCAGACAAATGGGTAATTTTTTTTAATGCCAGTTTATTTAAGCCTGAATGATCACTTTCATCATTGTCCTTTACTGCTGTTGGTTATATAGTTTAGAATTTTCATTATTTTCATAAGTTCATGTATCATGCTTCTTTGTCATATTTTGTTATATTTTTTAATTGCAACTTAAACTATACTAAGGCAATACTATGTAGGTCAGCGGTAGTATGTACACTTGTGTTCCATAAATGTATGTCAGGTTACTGTAATACAGGAAATAAGTACTAAATGTTCTCAGTGATTTTGAGTGTTTAAAATTCTATCTTTTGAATGTATTATTTCTGTGTTCATTACCTTATACAAGGAATTTATAATTAAAGTTTTGTTAATCTTTAGAAAATTAATTACTTCTTTGAACTCTCTGAGGTAACTTAAAGAAGTGCAACCATGAGGAAATGGAAAAAATATTTTATTGGAGATTTAACAGGTATTCTGCCACCGCCAATGGTTATAAATTATCCCTGTCATCTGCTTCATTGCCAATCAGCATAATTTAGTGAAGACTCATACATGTTTGTAGTGATTTTTGTAAACAATTTTAGGAAGTGGAGTCACTGAATATATTATTTTGTAGTCATGATTTTACTGGAAATTTATTTTTTGCCTAAAGACTACTCTGAAATATTTTATTTAGAACTGAAGGTATAGTTGATCTTACATAGGAAATGTCAGCCTAGATGCGTAGTTGGTTCTACCAACTGAAGTGCAGACTGATCAAAGGATAGGTTTCAATAAAGTAAATTCCACATTCTTAGCTAAGAACACTTGAATTAAACATAGTGACATTTTAGCCTCTGATGAGTAAGGTTTAGCATAAGGGTGCTTCTTTTTATAGTTCTATGTCAGTGATTTTTTTGTCATTGCTTTTACACCAGTTTTTTGTTTTCATGGCTGATTTTGTTGTGAATATTTTTTTTACCTCTGTTTTTATTAACTGAGCTGTGCTAAACATTAATGTTTTAGAGTAGAGCTTGAAAAATTTGAATTTATACGGGAAAGTCTTTATCCAGTGAACCTTTATTATTGTGCTGCAACTGTGTTTAAAATTAACATAGGGTAGAAAACCCTTCACATAGGTAAAACATCCATTCTTAAGAAAATGTTGTTCTGAATGTATATTCTGCTGAACTGACTTGCATCTAAAAGGTACAATTAGTTATATAGTTGGATCAATCTTACATTTGCAATGGATGATTTCATGTTCATGTACAGGTAAAATACCTTTTTATATGTGTATAGGTGATATGCACTTGGATAGATTTCTTGCCATTTCAATACATCAAAGAGTTTACGCACTCAGATATGTTTTTGAGTTGCAGAATGTAAAATTTATTCCATTTTTTAAATCATTTATTTTGGAATAAAGTTTTCACAAATATTCAGGTCGTATATTTAACCTCACGATGTTATAATAATTTTTTGAAATCATTCATTAGTAATTTCTTTTTCATTATAAATCTTGCATTAGTAATATTTTTTAGATTTTATGTACTGAATTATGTAGAAGCTCAGGGCAGACTAAATGCTGCTGTTAATTTCCAGTTTATATAGACATTTCTTAAAGTTTTTACAGCAAGTAAAGTTATGGTAATCAGTTCCTCTCAAGGAAAAATTATAATGTGTCCGTCTGTAATTTTTACCCACTGTCAAGTTAATTATTACAATAATATAAAATCCAACCCTCCAAGCCTAAGTTCATTGATTCTCTCTCTCTCTCTGTAAAATCATATCCAGCATCTTGGACTGCATGCCTATAAATAAACCGCAGTACATACTACGTACTTTATAAGAGACAAGGAAACACGATTGATGATTTCACACTAAATATGAATTTGCAAAATATCCATGTTCAAAGTACAGAGTATACAAAACAAAACTGGAGGTAAACAATGAAAGGTAAGGTAATTTTCCATCCACTACTTATAAATTATCTGAAAATATATTTGCTATAAGGTAAATTCCTTTACGTACTTAGCACTTACAATGACTATATATAACGATTTCCTTGAAAAGACTGTATCTGAGAAGGACCAGGTTTCTTATATATGATTTCTGCAAATTGATTGGTCTAGTATGAGGACCTGAGTTACTGGCTCTTGGAATAACTCTTGTGCCCCATTAGATGTTGACCAAGTAACCAGCACTTTCAAACGTTGTAAAACTTGTTATGTGCCCTAGAGTCTTTTAACTCTTGATGAATTACAGTTATGCAATGCATCATTAGTATAATGTGCTGTATACTTTTAGTAGTGGGTGAATATCGATATCAAGAAAGGAATAAAATAAATGTGACTTAGCTCACACCTTGGATAGTGATTTCTATTTAATATAAGTTTGCCAGAATTGTAGAGCTATTAGTGCACCTTATATGGTGGACTATAGGCACTACTAAGGGTTGTTTGCAGCGAACCTTTAACCCATAGTTGCACCCACTTGTAGATTCCTACCCTACTTCCATTCTGCTTTCTTTGTTCAATCTTGCTGCTGAACCACTCCAACTTCCTCTTTTCACTTTCTAGAGCACTGAATGGCTGAAAGTCTCCCAGTAGTACTTGGCTTTAAAGCTGAATTTTAATAAATCAATAAGTTCGGAATTAGACTTTACACAGGTCATGGTCTTCTCAGATAGTGCTTGTAAATAATCAGATCTAATTTACTTAATTTTTCTTTTAACCAAAGCTTGAAATTAGCCATTTGTGTAAAACTTGGTTATTTAGCTGTGCCTATTAGATTATGATTAGTAGATATTTCTCTGGCAAAAGCTGTTCATCAATCAACTGTTTTTAGGTTGGGTGTTAAAGATGTGATAGCAGGTCCAGGACACTTCATTACTGTGGGTGCACTTATCAGGATATCACTTCTGTGATCTTCCCAATGCCTGTCAGGTCATCTAGGATGGTGATTCTGGTGTTAATGTTTACAATTCCTCACATTGTGAAGGTAAGGTATCGTAATTGTATTTGCAGTACCAACAGAATGCATTCAAGTATCCTCAGTAGGAATTTATATAATTCATATCTTCTATGGGAGATAATTATACATAAAGAGCACAGCTCTTTTCAGTCATCTAATTATATTTTTTCATTTTAATATAAGTAAAATGTAGGAGTTTTTTTTTTTAATATTTTAACAATATTTTTTGCAAACATTGACAAAACCTGTACTGACATTACATCACAAACATTTCACAATTGCCTAGTGCTTGAACGTTAAATTTTCACTTTAGACAAATTAGACTTGTCTGCTATAGTGTGTAAAACATTTTTTGAAAGAAAAATGGTGATGGTCTGAAATTCGTGTGACAATTATTGCATGTCAATAAAAACCATGCTAAAAAGAACATTTTTTTCCCCAGTGCATCGTTAAAGCTATTATACTGCACTACTACTGTTACAACTGTAACAGTAATGATGTCATTACCTAACTTCATCACATAAGTAAAGACTATTAGAGCTTGAGTTTTAAATCTTACACTCAGTCAATGACGATTGACTTTGGTGATAGAACTTTAGCCCTATTTGATTACTGCAATATGTTCATGAAACAAGAACTTACTTAGTCTTATAGATCACATTCTGAAATTCATAAATATTTGACAAACAGAGAATGGTGTTTATTATTGTCATTGTTTTTCGATATTTTATTAGAATAAATTGCCGAATTCCAGGCATGGCTTTCACAGGACTCATTCAAAGTTTCTGTATCAATAAGGTAGTACTATAATGTAAATATAACGGATAACAGAGCTATCAGGGCTGACACAGAGATTGAAAATTAGGTCATTGAATTGCAGAGATCTGAGATTGGTATTTAGGCTAAAGGTTCATTGGTATGATAAGAATTCTTTATGCTATTGTTGCAAAAGTCAATATGGAACTTGAGTGCTGTATGTATTCAAAGTATATCCATTTATAATGGTAATGTATGATTGCATGTATTACACAAGGTAAAAATATTAATTGCTCATGACTGGTTATCATGTATATTTTGAAAAAATTGTAGGCATGGTAAACTTATACATGCTCCAATTCTTAAACTAGTAGTATTTTACTTCAGAGCTCAGTTTGTAGAATAAAGACTGATGGATTATTTCACTCGTGGCTGTAGGCATTCATTTTCAACTAACTCACTTCTTATTATTCTTTTGATTCTGTTTGGAAGACAAATTATATCCATGTATTAGCAATTTTCATCTTTACAGGTCACGTTAAGCAGAAGGAAAACCGAGTAATAAAATGTTTGTGGATTTGGTTTCAAATACGTATCCCTGCATATTTAAGCAAAGTAATTGGTTACTGGCTCTCAAATGTGACTGTGCTGATATTATAACTGGAATGCTACAACTTCCAGTCTATTTACAGGGTCCCTTCTCCCTAAAAAGAGGCCTTGTTCTGAAACAAAAATGTGTACACTGGCAATACCCAGCTTTCATTTGCAGCTGGACAGTGAATAGGAATGGAGGCTTTAGTGGCAGCATTAAAATCCATGGATGGAAAAAAAAAAAAAAAAATGTGTGTGCAGCTCCCTGTCTTCCTACAATGGCACCCTCAATAAAATACTTTGTAAAATGTACACAAAGTCATGGGTCCAGTTCCACTTTGGCGCTGAAAAGAAATGGAGGTTTTAGTGTCAGTAATACTCATTATGGATAAAAAAAGACATTTAACATACAGAAGTTTTCACTTTATTTAAAAAAGGTTAAATCATGATATCATTCTTTTTTGTCAGTAGAATGTTGAAGGACTATACAGAGTTGTTTATGGATTGAGATGTTTACATTAGTATATTATATACACACATACTGTTTGAATTGTAATGATCTCATGACTAAGTAGTTATCATACATTTCAAAGGATTTCCAAAGTCAGAAAAATAATTTTCCTTTTTCAAATATAGTAATAGATGCAAAATTTTTCATTTAAAGTGTCAATTTAATATATATACAAAAAATTCAAATTGACTGTGGTTTGCAAAACTGTTGCTCAAGAATTGAGTGAAAAAGATCTACTTATATGAAAAGTAAATTACTAAACATGATTTGGCTTGAAACTGTTGGAATAATGTAAAATGTAGAAGGGAAATGGGGCATAAAAGAGGGTGGCAGAGTTGGGCATAGGATAATGTGTCATTTTCTGAGAGTGTATGATATGTTGATTGTGAAATTTTAATTCTTGGAAGCAAAATTATTTGGTATTTAAAAACGGGCTATAGTACTGAACTTATCTTTGTGGAAATTTAAGAGATATAAAATGACAACTTTAAAACATGTCCTCTTTTCTTGAATCAGAACATTTTTTTTTTTACATGCACCCTTTATACTGTATTATGCATTATTTTATCAGCATCATTAGCCTCTTATGTATTTCAGTCAAACATCAGAAGACTACAACAAAAACTTACTTGATTAGCTTAGGTAGATTAGTGTTTCATAAACAATGGATACCAGCGCTATACATTAAAGGATATCACAAAACCCCACAGGGTCTCCTAGGCAAACACCAAAAATATTTCGGATAAATACATTTGTACACTATAATGTGGTCGCATTTCCCTATTCAGGTTCAGGACCTGATTAAGAGTCGGCAGTTAACTGACAGCTGTAAGTTTGTTTATTTCTTCAGAACTGACTGCCAGATCAACTTTGGAGTGCTTCCTTCCAGGATACTTATGCTGATTCCAGTGATGGACCCAGGTGGTGAGTGGACGTCCCTTGCCAATATTTTCAGCTTCCTGGAATGTTTGAGGCAGAGGAAGCCCCAGAGTTTCTGGCAATGCGAGTGATGTCAAGAGACTTACACCCAAGAGACCCAGCATAACCCAGTACTGGAAAGTAGGGCCTAAGCCAGCCTAGAAATTAAAAGGATTCATCCATTAGTGCACCAGGTACTGACCCAGGATATACATATTGGAAAGTACGACCTAACATTGCTAAGAAATCAAAGGTGTAAATCCATAAGTTGAGAAATTCACAAACTTAGAAAACAGAACCAAATTCAGACTTGAAAATCATTGGCTGTGAAAACCCATGTTTGTCATAAATAATTGCTGTAAGGATTACCAATACTAGCCTTTTATATTAAGCTTTTTTCATCATTAACATTAATACATAAATGGAAGAAAATGTATGTTAGGTAACTGTATGATCATATACTGTTCCAGTATCATTCAGCTTTAAATATTAGAACCTCAGTTTTCTAACCATAAGAATTTAAAATATAAAACTACAAAAAGAAGATAGTAATCAAATATCCTACATTTAACACAGATGGGGCCATTGCCATTGCTACCAGTCCTGTCAGACCCATGATTCCTAGCCCAGATGACCTGACAGGTGTTGGGAAGATCTCAGCAGTTATGACATACATAACAAGAAGAGCAGTTGTTATGAAGAATTTTATTAAAGCCAAGGTTACCACCATCAACCACTGATCTGGAAATAACATTGAGATAAGTATCTTACAAGTTTTGCAAAATTTGTTCATTGCTTTACAGGTACTACTAGGCTCACAAAGGATATTCATCATCACATAACAGTTATTGACTTTTTCAGGAAAAAGAAATTACTTTTACTGCTTAAATATAAATACCATAATCAAATAACTTATTTACACTATGAAGACAATTTTTTTTCTATTAACTCTATCTGGCTGGTTGGTGACAGCATTAATTACAAAAACTCAGCTAGTTTTATACTGTACTGTAGAGACAAATGGTGAAAAATGCTCTAACATATGGAGTATTTAGACCTTCAGAAGAATACTTAACATTCAAGAAAGAGGATACAATATTATGTTCTTCCTATGAAAAACAATGCTATTATTATGGTATGTATTACAAAGTATGAAGGTGCACTGTAATTTGATTACTTTGACAATGAAAGGAATCTGAATGTGCCTTGTTGCAGGATTACTTAGCCAAGGGAATTTTGACGTTCAAAATGAGACAGAAGCTATAGGTGTAGACTTACTGTGTGTGCAAAAGAGGGCCGCCACGCACCAAATGGCAGTTGTGATGAATGTGATGTAGCAGGTCATCCTTCGACCAGTGTAATGGAGAAGCACCAAGCCCAAGCCATTACTTGGGAGTTCAGATGCTGAGAGGATGAAGTGGCTCAGAAATTGGTTGTCGGGTAAGACGTTGATTCCAAACATTGTGATCCCATATACCAAGTAGAGACAGGGACTGGAAAGGAGAATGTCTTATGTATATATATTGCTATTTATTTAAATACATTTTAACTGCTACTCAGTACATAGTTATTACTGTTTTCACTATCATTTGAAGTAAATTTTAACATATTTTTGGCACCGATGAAGGACTAAAACTTTTAAAAATGATTTATTATTTGGAACTACATATTCTAAAGTAATTTTGGTGCAAAGATACAGTAATTATATTTTCTCCAAGAAGCAAATATGTATGTACTAAGTAATTTCATATCATTGTGATAAATGGTTAAAAAATCCAGTTTGCTGTATCAGTATAATACTAATAACTACAAAATACTGATGTTCTGTATATGAAATAGACATTATATTTCATCCTATTGACAAAATATGTTAAAAAATGCCTGTGAAGCATTCACAGGAAGTATCTGAGTTATTACATACTTATAATACAATAAAGATAGTCTATCAATCAGTACAACATGTTGAAGACAGAAAAGGGTACATGAAGCATTACTGTATAATTACAATGCAATAAACAAGAGGATGAAATTATTTTTATACAGTGCTTACATACTAGCACTTACAACATAATGAATTGTAGCAAGAAAGTATGCAGATTATTAATTACTATACCATGAAAATCAGAAAGTACAATAGGTAAAATGCTACATCATGAAGAAGACAGAAAATAGCTAAAACTTTCATTACCTCCATGAGGATCAGAGAAGTCCATAAAACATTACTTTCAACATATTGAAAACTGGGAAGAAAGCACTGTATATAAATACATAACTGCAATGTTGTACAGTTACAAAAGAGCATATTTAAATTCATATCTTACAGTATCATAAAGATCACAAAGTGGTACTTGTGACAAAATGTAGACCATTAGGAAAGTCAATAAAGCATTAGAGCATGAAAACCAAGAAGAAAATATTTTAAGTTTTAAACATGAGACAATGATGAAGAGGAATATATCTAATGATATAATGAAGACATGGAAGCAAGTATTAAAAGCATTGATAATGATGTAATGACTATCAAAACATGACTTATTTGGATGAAAATCAGGAATAAAGATGATGAACCACTGCTTACAACATTATGAAGATGGCACTTAAAGGATTAAATATGGTACAATAGAGACCAGGTATACAATATTTAATGAGTCAAGTATGATGTAATAAACCCTGTAGGGAGGTAGCACTGTCTGTGCACTTCCCATGGTGTACTGCAGGCATCACTTAGGTTCTCTGCAATGCCCCTTCAGCCCCTAGCTGCAACCCCTTTCATTCATTTTTAATGTACCTCCATTCATATTCTCTTCCATCCTCTCCTAACAATTGCTTCATAGTGCACCTGCGAGGCTTTCCTCCTGTTATACCTTTCAAACCTTTTGCTCTTATTTTCTCAGTTAGCAATGAATGACCTCATGGGCGCCAGTGCTTGGCCTTTGGGCAAAATTTCATATTCCATTTTTTCCATTCCATGATGTAATGAAGGGAGAACAACATATTTAAGGGTTTACATATGAAGTGATGAAGACCAGAGAAAACTGTGTAGTGTTTTTTGAGGTTACAGATGATGCCAAGAAAAGTATAAAATGAATATGAGAAGGTATTGAAAGTATCTCTTACGACAAAATGAAGATCATGCTGCTTCTCAGCCTCAGTTTTGAGTAGTTGAACACCTTCATGAAGGACACTTCTTTCTCATTCTGGTCATTCAGGTCAAGGATAAGTTTCTCAAGATCCCCTCTGGATATGTCTTTCTGCCCATTGATTTCACTTATCTGCACAAAGATGTGAATAAACAAATGAATGATAAGGTAATAAACTTATGTCAAAAAATCAAAATAAATAAATGATGACTTTGTAAGTTAACAATTCAGATCTAAGAATAAGAAAATAAAAAAAATTCTATGACATTCATAAGAAATATGTAAAGAATGAGAAAACCTCCAAAAGAGAAAGTGAACAAGTGAAAAAATTACACATGACAAATAAATTAATCAGTAGAACAGAGGCCTGAGCTTTTCAGTGTAACAAAAGATTAAAATCTTGAATGGAAAGTCAGTTGAAGGAGTAATGAAATAATAATTCTCTCTCTCTCTCTCTCTCTCTCTCTCTCTCCTCTCTCTCTCTCTCTCTCTCTCTCTCTCTCTCTCTCTCGTGTTCAGTTCCTTACCTTCCTCATCATTTCTGTGCATTCATCAAGTCTCCCTTTGGAAAGAAGCCATCTTGGAGATTCCGGAAGGTGGCTAGCAATAAAAAGACAGGCAGTTGCATGTACAGGTAATACTATATATATACATCCTAATGATATCCTTATACTTTCCTAAAGTTAGTTTATATTTTGTTTATTTTTTGGAAGAGAGGATTAGGTATTAAGAAAACAAATCTAGGTGACAAGCCAGCATCTTCTCTGTGTGTCACTGTCTATTGTACTGAACATAGAGGTGGGTCCAGCTCTTAAGATAGTACTGTTCTGATGGCAAAAGTGCAATCATCTTGTAATTTTAAACTTAATTTGTAAATTTTTAGTATTGTTTTATATTTCGTTATTTACCAAGTGGTTTTCTTGGGTAATTTGAATGTTATTAAGCCGCAAGAGTCATATTTATTGCTTTAGACATTGACAATGACATCATTTCATTCAATATTGTCATTACATTTATTGCTACTAGGTCTGGTAAACCTGAAGTTCTGTTTCTGGGTAAAATATTTACCATGGTGTGAGTTATTGTGAGCTACAGTACTGCCAAGCAAGTTGACATGCTCTATCTGAACAGAAATAAGTGTTGGTGGGAATATCAAAGATGGCAAAAATAGTAAAATAGTATAAGGCAGTTAGTTTTATTGATATCAGTCATATTTTGACCTTTCCTCAATAACAAGAGCTAAACAAGGTAAATTATACAGTATTTATATTTAGTTTGCTCACTCTTTTGGCACAAAAATGCACATGTAAAAGAAATCAGCGTTTTAATATCATAATGTTTATAGGTTTCCAGAATGATATCTCTAAGAGACTTACTTCCAGTACAGGAAACCAAAGGCTGGAGCGACGAGAGAGGACATTGCCAAGTATTGCCAGTGTGGGATGATCCAAGCAATCAAAGAAGTCACACACATTCCTATTATCCAAAAGACCCAGCCAATGGTAGTGGCTTTGGCTCGGTCCTCCGGATCCAGGACTTCCATCACTAAGATACAAAATTATACAACATTGAAAGCAAGAAGGAGGAGGAGGATATCTAGAATTTTGGTTCTTGCCAATAGACCTTTTCATTTACTTAGGAGGATGGAAAAACTAATTTATAAAATGAGTCGAAGTTACAGTATTCTTGAGAGATTGAAGACAAGAATGTCAGGGATTAAAGATTTTATTTCTGAAGAGGATCTATGGGAAGTTCAATAGAGAGGAAATTCTCCATAATAATAAAGTTTTGGAGTAAAATAGAACAAAAAAGAGACAGAAATATGGACATGGCATTTGAATTTGCAAAAAAGTTTTAAGTGAAGGAAAATCTTCGATTTTGGAAAATGAAAGCCAATTATAAAGAAGATCAGTCTCAAATGTAGACTGTGTTTTGTGGGGACTGACAGTTAATATCCTAATCAATATCATTACTACCAATTGTGAGGGTCAAATACCATGAGCAGGCTATCATGATTACCTTGAGTGATATCTGCTTTGGATATCCACTGTCAGGGAAAAAGAAATAAAACAGGCTGTCGACCTAATTGCTTTCTCAGTTTCAGCCATCTTGTTTACAGTTTGAAGTTTAGTAGCCATATTTATTTCATCAAAATGTAGAGTTGTTAGGTATTTTAAAAATTTTACGAACAATCAAATTAATATACATTTATTACCTGTAATATGAGGTATGAGGTAAATGGTCAGTTCGATAAACCCTCGTAGAAATCTGAAGATCATGTGCAAACTGTATATAGGCATCCATATGTAAGCAAGTGTAAATACTAGGTGGTTGGTTAGCAATGCATAAAATATGGGCCGTCGACCTACCCTGCAAAGTAAGTGAAAGAAAAAAATTACTGCCAGTGTTACTTTAGAGATTACAAAGCAGAACAATAGAATGTTTCAAAAAGTAAATGAAATTTAGTTTCACTATGTTACAAATGAAAAGTACAATGTTAAAGTTATTTTTCATTCAATTAGCATTTAAATGGCACTGAATAAATGCACTGAATTGTTTATTTAATAATTTCTTAAGCCACTTGTATTTGTTACCTGTCAGCCAACATTGGAAAAATGAAAGTGCCGACTGCATTTCCCGCTATATTTATCGTCAAGATGTTGTGTGCACTTCCTTGTTCGCAGACCCACCCGTTAGTTGAAGCCACCGTTGCCCAAAACTGGCCCTGGTCGAAGTCCCATCCATCGCCACACCCTAGCGATCAGTTCATTAAGAGAATAAGTCAACTGACTTTCCTTGAACAGGTAATAATGCGGAAAGTGTTTTTGCATTTCAATTTTTTTTTCTTTGTACTTCTGCTATTATGTATCATCGAATTTCCCCTTCTTCTTTTACAACATACTATACAGTATTACTGCTACATAATTTCTTCAGACAGTGATTACATCTTACAAAGGTTCAAGCTAATCTGCTAAGGAAACCAACTTGAAGGAAGCTGAACTTTTCAAATAACAGTTTTCTTCATCTAGGTCAAAACTGCCATCAACGATACGTGATTAGAATTTTGTTATTGATTTCAGCTACTTTTAAGACTTCCTCTCATTCGAGAAACATCTCCCATGCGTGCATATCTATCATTTTTATTCTCCAAGTCTTTCGCATGGAAAACTTAATCACACTCTTATTTGTTACACATTTTCACTTATGTTGATTATTTAATCAAACTTATAAAGATGTCTAGCAATAGAAGATCAACAGCAGAATCTGCACATGTTATTGGTTATACATTATTCATTTAACATGCAGTATTTGTCCATCTTACAAATAACATTCATTTATTCATTCATTCTCAAGCAGGCTACAGTACGTACTTTGAAAATAATTCAATTTACCCTTGACACGTTTTGTGTTTTTTCTATTTCATATATCCAGAAAAGCTGCTGCTTCCTCTCATAATGTAAATTCATATTTACATTAGCAAACTGAAAATTGCATAGATATATAGATTATCTGTATGTTTCTTTCTCGTAAGAGCCTGTGAATGATGGTTGATCAGTCACAGCCATTTTCTGTGTGTGTGCGTGTGTGTGTGTGTGTGTGTAATGCGACACACACACAAACCAGAATTCATAAACTTTGCAGAAAATTAACATAATATACTTGCTTTCTGTTTCGCCGCTGATTTCAAATGTTGAATTCGCCTCTTCAGTCCATTTCAGTGAGTAACGACTGCATTGTGAGTATTGAGTGGTATTGCTGATTCTGCAGTAAAGGAAAAGGATTGAATGCATACTGGGAAGGTTGAGGTGTAGGGCGAATGTCATTGGTTATTGAGGCAGGGGTGTTCAGCATCTGTGCTGTGAATGGCGGTGGGGTTAACCCTTGACTTAGTGAGGGTACTCATGTTACGTTAGGTTACACTTTGCTGTGTTAGGGTAGGATAGGCAAAATTAGTATCTGGCATTGCCCAAAATATGTTCGTTGAGAAAAATTTAGAAATTGGGCATTGCAAGAGGTTTCAATCATAAGAACATAGTTAAAGGAAATCAATGGGGAGGTGTTGAAAATTCTAGAAACTTCAAGCCATGTAACTTATTACTGTATTTAAGCAATATGGATATAAATAAAAATCTTAACTATGTATTCACATGTATAATCCACTGCATTAGAAAAACAGAAATTGAAACATTTTATGAGAATAATGTATACTAATTGAAAGTTGTTTGGGTGCACTTGAAGGTTTTCCAAAACTCTGTACATTAGCTTTTCCTATTCCAATGGAGGCCTATCATGAACCACAGCCATTGCTATAGCCAGCCAAGCAACAACTGTATGGCTTTGGAACACTTGGTTCCAGAACTCAACATCTGTTTGTATTTAGTATTTTTAAACAGCAGGGGGTGAAACTTTCCTAGCTCTTCTTCATCAGTTGGTAGCATCATTTTATCCTAAGAGAGACTTGACATCTTAAACCTGACCCCTGTTGTTTCTGTTTTTAAAACTAAACTGACCTGGGTATAGTTAAGTCCATCCATTCCTTCTCTGAAAGGGTTGTGTTTTCTCTCCCTGGTACATGGCACCAGTGATCCGGAACAGCTACTTGGAATAAAAGCTGGCAAGTCTGGAAAATAGGATATACGTGTACTATTTGATTATAATTACATTCAAGACATGACTTTTATAACACATCATCACAGGTGAAAAAAAAAAAAAAATGAGACTGGCTGGAAGTCCCAACTGGTTTCGACTTTGTTTCTAAGCCATTAACGAAGGACTGAATAAATGGTGGTAGAAGTCACAATATATACTATGTATGATTTCTACCTCCATGTATATCAAGGACAGCACGGACAAACATACAAAACCCTTGGTCACGGGCACTTACAGCATATTTTCCATGGGAGGGGCAAATCTTAATACGCACATACATGGATAATTTCTGTATCAAACACAAATAGTTTTGACCCCTTGAACTAGTAGCAGGTTAATTCGAAAAAAACCATCAACATCTGCTTTTCTTTAATCGGTAAAGCAATTATACATACATGCATAGTATGTATATATATATATATATATATATATATATATATATATATATATATATATATATATATATATTATATTGTCAAATAAAAAAATGCCATTTGCACAGCAACCTAAAATACTCCTTTATAAGAGATAAGAGTCATCTATTAACCTTTGTTTCCATTTATAATACGTTATGTTATGATCGATATTGCTTTGTTATTTAAATTTAAACATCTAGTAGCAGTCTTAGTGGGCCCCCTTGCAGGTGCCCATGCCCCTGGAGGCTACAAATCCACAACTGAAACCAGTCAGGGCCTACACCCCGTCTAATTTTTTCACCTGCAGTGATGTGTGATAAATTAATCTGTCAACAGGATTACATTTTATATATATATATATATATATATATATATATATATATATCTTAGATATTATATATATATATGTATCTATATATATATATATATATATATATATATATCTATATATATATATATATATAGTATATATATATATATATCTATATATATATTATATATACTATATAGATATAGATATATACTCTTATATAAATCTATATTTAATATATATCATATATGATATATATAGGATATATAGTTCTCTACTAATATATATATTATATTATATATATATAATATATATATATATATAATAAATATCTCTATATATATATACTATCTACTATATATCTCTCTCTTATATATATATCTATATATCTATATATAATATAGCTATTCTATATATATTATATATCTATATCTATATTATATATGTCTAATATATATATAATATTCTATATTCTATCTCTATATCTATACATATATCTCATATCTTCCTATATCCTAAGATAATATTATTTATTTTTAAGATATATTATTATATTTAATAAGATTATTGGTCTATTTATATTTTATATATTATCTATATAATAATAAATTATCTATTTAAAATTATTTTAATACTTTAAAAGGTACAACTCTACAAATATATATTTTATAAATAAATTAATTTTGCCATATGCCTTTTCCCTTGGAAGGAAGTAACATCAGAGGGTATTAGCATTTTTGTTGTTGTCAAGTCTTTTGGGATGAGACTGCCAGCCCTACATCCTTATCGATCCTGGGTAATCCAACCACAGTTGACTAACTAACAGGTACTACAGTTTCTTTATAGGACGACAAAGTTCCAGTCGTTTTTAATATACAGAATATACAGTGCTTGCAAGTATGAATGGACATACATGTATGTATGCAAGCAGGACATACAATAGCTGAGCAATTGTTGCAATTATGATGCAGTGCCTCTTTTAGTGATGTGTCGCGAACTTCAACATAAACTTTTGTTTCATTGTTGTTGCTAATGTTGATATTAGTTGAAGCCTATTCCTCACCCATGTACGTGAAGGCAGGGAAGAGAACACACAAGTAGAAACAGACACAAACACACACATCGTTTCTTTCAATGATCGACATAAGTATATTATAATGTTTGTAATTTATCTCGATGAGAACCAACACAACAGGTGCCCCTCTCTCTGCCACTTGTACAGTTGCCTTTGACATAGGAGAGAGATTTGGCCTTGGCAGTAACCCTGGTTTTAGACGTCTATCCATCTGTCTCCTCTAATTTATAATTTTATTTGTGAGTGGACGCTGACGGGAAACGAGAGCTAACGAGAGAAAAACAAATTGGAATAAAAGACAGAAGTATAGGGCTTGAGCATACTGAGATTTTTTTAAACACCATGAAGGAAAAATAGTGGAAATGACTCAAAATTTCCAGTCACGTAAAAAAAGGAATCTGTCTCTTGCATAAGACATAACTCGTGCGACTCGAATCGGCTTCATTCAAAGCAATCATGGCTACCAGACCTTTTTAGCATGAGGGAATCATACGCTAGTTTATCATCACATATGCCAACGCGTAATCAGAGGAATTTATTTCTGGTGATAGAAATGCATTTCTCGATATAGTGTGGTTCGGATCCCACAATAAACTGTAGGTCCCGTTGCTAGGTAACCAATTGGTTCCTAGCCACGGAAAAATATCTAATCTTTCGGGCCAGCCCTAGGAGAGCTGTTAATCAGCTCAGTGGCCTGGTTAAACTATGATATACTTAACTTTTATCATCACATAAACGAGAGAGAATGGAAAATGTTTAGTTTATTATTAAGAACGTTTACACGTAATTTATTTTAAAGAGAGAGAGAGAGAGAGAGTTTTGTGCAAGGTTCTAATATTGTGTATTTGTCGTAGGTTTTGAGAAGATCTGCGGTATTTTCTCTTCTGAAGTTCTGATTTTACTGTATGTCCTAGTTGTATCATATCCTTCCATTCCTTAATTTGATAGAACTTCTGTTTATCATCTTGTTACATCTTGCACTCGTTTGAATGAACTTGCCACTTGCTCTAACTTAAGCCATCTTAGTAATATACCTGTCCATGAGAATGTCAGTTTACTTATAATGGATTCAAGGCAAAGGTTCAAGAAACTTTTTCAATTCCTATTTAACTTAATACGTAATGAAAATACAATTGATGTCGACAATTAAGGATTAAAGAAAAAGAAACCAAAGGTAAATATCGTAGTCCAAAACCGAGGACAGTAGGTACATGCTACCCATCACCTTGGAAAGCAAGCACTTCGAAGTGTCAGTGAAATGACAACATTATATAACGGTTATGATTTTAGTACCACCTCCGATGTCCATTCGGCTCTCTGTGCAAGACGTGCTTGTTATGTAAGACCTATCTCTTTGACATCTGCCTGCATGGTGCCCTCAGGAGTGCCTTAAGATCTACTTCTCTCTTTAGACTTTGGGAGTGTCCGTAGATTGAAGGCAGCTGCGCTCTAGTTCAGAGATTCATAGGCATGTTCCTTCGACGTAATCAAGGTTGAGATTTTCGTTCTTGTGGCCTTTTGAGCGCTAGTGGTGTTACATAATCATCGTTGCGAGGGACGCTTATGTTAATTTTGTATGCATATGCGATTTCAAGTTCGGTCAAGCTTAAAATTTACGGTGATAACGTAATGAACCGAAAATTTCCCCGATTATATCAAAATTCTTCCAGGCATTTTCCGCACGGACTGCAAGGAACGTAACCGCGGATACGACACCTCACTAGGGATTGGGACGTCCAATGTATTTCGCCGTGTTTAGTACTGTCCCCTGGGGAATTAATTACAGTCGTCCGAATAAATATTACTTAAAATTCTTGTTCAGTAGGTAAAACTGCATAGAAAAACCGCAACTGCCATAGTCCAGGCCGCCGCGGATAAGTACCCTAGGTCTACCGAAAATTCAACTATTATTGTTGTTGTTGTTAACCAGACCATTAGAACCTGTTCTAGGATTCGTTTTGAAACGACAGACGGCAATTAAACCAAGCTCGAGGCGTCGATATTGAAGTAAAGGCAACAAACCATAACTGGCGTCTACTCAACAGTGAGTATTGTCGAATAAAAACAAAAATGCCATTTGCACAACGACCTACAACAATGCTTTTAAAGAGGAAAGTCTTCCATTAACCCCCGTTTCCATTCATAATACACTCTGTTCGACATTGCTTTGTTATTTAAATTTTTCAGAACTTCTAGTAAAGATCTATTCATTGTCATGGATTTTTGTAATTTTTGACGATGACGAAACCTTGTCCCGGCCGTTATTTGAAGAGCGTAACTATCACCCGGTACAGTCCAACGATCGTCATTAACAAGCTACTTTACTTCAAGACCACACACACGCAAGCCAATTATAATGCAGAAATAGAATAGTAACAGGTAGTACTACAGTTTCCTTACTAAGCAATGTTCTGCCGATGATAAACTCATGAATGGAAGGGTGGCCGGAACTAGTCACAGAAAAAAGTCAGTTGTGGCTAGGAAATAAAGTCACATGAATTTTTTGGTGGCTGGGAGTAAAGTCACAGTATTTCTTGTTGAGTAATTTACAGTCTTTTGTTGATGTTTTTACGGTTATCCCCAACGAGCTTGTACTAAACAATAAAAAAAAAATAATAACTCCCAACGGGGTACGCCGCAAAAGTGTATACATGTATGCATACCCAGTTAAAACCCTTGGGGTCCACTAACTTGGAAATAATGACTTTTTTTTTTTTCCTGCGATTTTTTTTTAACCTGGATTCAAATGTAAGTGATTTAGCACTCAAGATACTATTGGTGTACCTACTCCTTCGCTTACACGGTAGACACAGTTATACCAGGTCAAGTTAGTACTACAGTAGTGGAAAGGTGTACCTAAAGTTGTAGTGCAGTGGGTCATGGTGGAAGAGAATAAGTATCAAGGTAGTCTTCAAACGATTTTTGTGGAAAGTGCGTCTGCTGGTACCAGATGAGTGTCCGATGGAATTTACTACTGACAAGGTAGGATTTTGGTGTCTTTGTGACTTTGTCTGATGAGTCGTTCGGTAAAATTGGCGTCTTTTGGAAGAACAGGCGGTTCAGGCAAGCGATAAGACATTAATCTCTGGTCCATCCACAAGATAAGCTCAAAAATAGTCAGAACACCCATCTCCAATGTGTCCGGGGGTTTCGTTACTAGACCATGTTAACCTAGTACTAGTCAGTTGTTTTGTTAGATCCCTTAATATATTATTGTTGTGAAATAAGCAAATCTGAGGCCGTGAGTGTCGCATGTCCTAGCACTCTTTAGGAGTCCTTATAGATATCACGAGGAATGCGAGAGATAGGTAGCCCAGAAAGTTGAAACTTAACGAATGCTTTAGTTTCACTTGGCGACAGCGCGAACTAGAATTTTGGTAATCGACTACGTATATTTCCGAGTTTGTCCTTCATCGGAAGGATATAGCAACCACCTCGAGATTACGGAATCAGGTGCTGTAAAAACTTAAATATCATTCCAAAATTTGCGAAGGAATTTAGGACAGGGAGTTCAATAAATTTTACTTGCGAATTTCAGATGGTTGTTCAGTAAGTCTCTCATTTGACTTGACAAATTCTACTAATTATTATACAGAGAAAAAATTTTTTTTTTCTGAGATATGGGTACTACGTTACGCAGCTTTTATTAACAGCAGTCACAGTTTGACAGGCAAGAATTCCACAACAATTTATCTCTTTTGGAACCGACGGAAAACAATAGCTGTGAAATCAACATCTCAGGATTAGCGTCAGATGAGGGTCATAGACGTTCATTTAATTCTGTCCAGCTCTTTGGATGAAGGTCACAGTTGACTTCATGCCTGCAAGAACGATGAACCTCGCATTAATTCTGCAATGACTTGCAATGTAACTCTTGAAATCTGAAATCCGGTATTAATTCGTCTTTATTATTCTGCAGCATCCATGGCCTCGTGTTCTTACTAATGAGAACATTTGCACATTGACGGTAACCATAATTCTCTCTCACGCTCCAAAGTTACGTATTTCATATATAGCAAGTATTTACGAGAAAATATATATCTTTTACCATCAAAACTCAAAAGGTCAGGAAGAAATTTTAAATAAAACTAATTCGAATATGGTAGATACCACTTAAGTAGTATGAAATGTTTTAATTCTTCATTCTGAGCGCAGCAGTGAAAACTAACATATGATGCACTCGTTTTCAAATTAGACGAATAATCATACGCAGCGCAGTATTTTGGCATATTGTGAATAATCATAATGATATGGAAGTACAAATGTGTCCTGCCAATCACCAGCCTCCTCATGCGGTGGACTGTAGGCGTTACTGAAGGTTTTTTGCAGCATGCCTTCAGCCGCTAGCTACAACCTCTTTCATTCCTTTTACTGTACCTCCTTTCATATCCTCTTCAATCGTACTTTCCACCCTCTGCGAATAATTGATTCATAGTGCAACTGCGAGGTTTTCCTGCCGTTACTCCTCCCCCTGACTTGGGACAAGCAAGTTGCAACGTCTGGTGGCTCCGCTCTGACGTCATAATCCGGGACGCGCAGATAGCGACTGATTTTGTACCTACGAGCCAAAGTATCTATATACTTTGCTACGAGCGACGTACTAAACAAAGTATACGTCGCTCTTGGTACGACATAATTTGTGTTTCATGATCTCTAAAAAGCTACCGTTTGTCGGTTTGTCGTTTTAAGTAACTGGGCAATGATTTTCTTGTGTTGTAGCCGAGACAATCAGCTTACGAGCCTTAAAGAAGAGCAAAATTCCTATCAGGAAAACGTGAAGAAATCGTGCAGTTGCCATTACTGCACAAACCTTGCAAACGATTTCCCTTTGTTTATATTAGTGTTAAGTAGAATTTGATTCTAATGAACAACTGAAATCACGGTATCTCAAAACAATCAGTGTTACACGATTTCGCCTCGATATCCCTCGGTCCGTTCGTCTTTTGTCTTTAGCAAATCGAATCAGCAGATGAGAAACATTACTCAGTCATTGAAACAAGAACGTTAAAAATAACATGATAACAAGATATAATGACGCCTTGACCACGAAGAAAGAAAGATAATAAAAGAGAGATGGTGTTATACTCTAATAATACGACAACTAAATGCTGACCGTTGAGATGAGGGTCTGTGATGAAGGCAAAGGAAATGACTCACCACTTTTAGTTGGAAAAGGGAAAATGACAGGAATCGTGAATAGGAAAGGAAATGGGAAAATGCTCGGGTTTTGATAGCTGCGTATAGCCGCTGGTGCAATTGAATTCTCAAAAAGTTATGGGAAATGAGAAAGTAATCATCAAATACTTATGTAGTCTAAGAAACTACGTTAACACTCACCGCAAGGAAATTTTCGCATGTGGGAATTGATAAACAATAATTAATGATGCAACCCAGGAAAATAATAATTCGTGCGTGGAAGAAACAATACTCACGCTCAAGAGATAAGAAACACTGTTGTCAATGAAACAAAAGGAATTCCCGTAGGAAGGTATTGTCGCCAGTGCGCCTCATGCGGTGCAATGTAGGCATTACTTAAGTTTTTTTTTTTTTTTTTTTTTTTGCAGCATCCCTTCGGCCCCTAGCTGCAACCCTTACATTCCTTTTACTGTACCTCATGTCACATTCGATTTCTTCCATCTTATTTTCCACCCTCTCCTAACGTTAATTGATTCATAGTGTATCTGCACTGAATGGCCTCATAGGTTCCAGATGGATATAATAGGCCGGATGGTAACAGACAATAGCTAAACGTGAACTCTGGCAATTATGGTCTGGGAGATGAGAAAATGTATACGTAGGTACTTACGCTGTAGCCCAAGAAAAAGCAGATCGGAGACAGAACGTAATAGACGAGTTTGTGTTGGTATCTGCCCCTGGAGCCGACGATCTCTAAGAGGCTGTCGAACCCATCTCCCGCCCTCGAATTTTTGCCATCGACTCCATCGTCCATCTTCGGCTTGGTAGTACTATCCGTTCCTGAATAAAGAAAATTGCATAAACACTTGTGGTTTTATATATAAGGATCTGTGTAATGGGTTTTGATAATGATAAACAGCGTGAATTACACTATTTGCTTAATTCTTGGTAGATAACTTCGTAAATGGCCGTTTTTTTTAATGCATTTATACGTATAGCTAAATTTATATCGTAAATCGCTGAATGGCGTGAACTTCACATCTCAGAAATCCCTCAGATATAGTGAATTGCAAAAATCGCTGAAATGCCGTCGAAAAGATAATTCCAGTTTCTTGAAGTTTGTGTGCAAATTGCCAAGATGCTTGGTAATTTTATATAGATTTGACTTGTACGGATTTACTTTATTCAAGAATCATTCCTCGTTTTTGGAGACAGAATTATGCAAGGAAATGCGGACGTGAAAAAAGAATCTTAAGTATAGCCTACAGTTCCCAACTACTCACTAAGCATAGCACACAAAAGATACTGCGCTGAAAATAGATCATGTCAGCGGGAATAAGTTGGAATCAGTCCATCAGAAAATATGAAGCCGGTAATATGTATTTGAGAAATGCACAGCAAATAAAAAAATATCTAGAATGGAAAGTCCAATCACATACAAAGCATAAATACAACAGACTTACGAAACAAAGTATCCTAGTAGACCGAGCCGACAGTGTCAGTGATGCTTCCTTACCCCTGGAATCGAAGCAAGTGAGAACCTACCGCTGGTAGCTGGGCTCTTTATGTTTGCGGTGTGATGAAGTATATTTTCTCTTTTACGCCGAAGCCCCCTCCCTCCGTCAGCAAATAAATGTCTAGACACACACTTCACTTCCAGAAGATCGTATATGTCATGTGCGTAGCGTTTTAAGTTCTGTTTTGTTTCTTTTTTACGTAACGCAAGTTAGGAAACGGTGTTGCATGCTAACGGATATCTGGTAATACATGGTGGCTGTTAGTCTTGCATAAGTTTTCGGTAATCAAGGACTCTTCGAGTGACCTTTGAAATACCATTCATCTCAGTAGGTTAGCATTTGGAAGAACATTGCTGACTCTTGGTGGATGTAATTAAGGCAGCTCTACATGTGTCTACAAAATAAACTATTTAAAAAAATAAATTCTTTGATGTCCTGCTACTTTCATGAATGGCGTTCGTTTACATCTACTTGCAATTTTGACAAACGATGCCAATTTCATTCATAACTGTATACTTGAAATGTGAATGACTTAGATGAAAGTAGACAGATGAGCGTAGATTCATGTTCATATTTGTTGTAATCTCAGAATCATCTCTTAAGCTTCCCGTCCCTTTGTGAGGCCTAAACACGTGCTCTTGCCTCCTTCTAAACACTAGAAGTGTAAGTGTTCATGGAGATAATTTCATGTTATAACGTAAATGTTGCGCGAATGCCCTCAGTATTGTCACTTTTTTTTTTTTTTTTTTTTAATCTCAGGATCATCTCTTTACTTTATTTCCATCCTTTCCCAACACCAGAACCATATCTAGACCGTGGCTACAAGTAAGGCATGTTCATGGAGAGTTACAATGCCTATGATGAATGCAGAGCGGCGTCAGAGAACACAGGTTTAAATCTAAGCGGGCTTTGATTAGGTAACCAAGCTGTCATGTCATTAATCTCAGGCACTCACAGTAACAGAGATTCCTCCATTGTGTCACGCTGTACTGAAGTTCAGCGGTGCTGAGAGAGAGAGAGAGAAGTGTTGTCTGGAGAGAGAGAGAGAGAGAGAAGTGTTGTCAGGAGAGAGAGCCAAGTTTTGTCTGGAGAGAGAGAGAGCTAAATGTTGTCAGGAGAGAGAGAGAGTTGTCAGGAGGGGGAGAGAGAGAGAGCCAAGTGTTGTCAGGAGAGAGAGAGAGAGAGCCAAAAGTTGTCAGGTTACAGAACACTATGAAGACGTTCTAGGACACAGCATAGAATTGGTATGTAGGTAACCTTCGAAGAAAACACCTACCAACAATGATTATTTTTCTTCTCTCTCTCTCTAATCAACGCAGCTGATTCAAAATAAAGATGGCGACTTTAGTCTGAAGTATAACACGGACGCTAAAATAGCAGGGCAGTAATGAGTGCGTTGTGATATATGTGACAAATTTACTTTAGAAAAATCCACTTTGTAATAGGGCTATCTAACGAGTTCCTTTAGCCCTGGTACTGGGGAAAAAGGGGGTAGGTAGGGAGTTCAGAGGCTTTGGTACTAGGAGTGGAAAAAAAAATTGAAAAAAAGCTAATAAAGAATGAAGAGAAGAAACAGAAACACCGGTGAAATAAAAAAAAAAAAAAACAGCTGAAATGGCAAAACGTATACTAAATGTTGTATGAAGAATAATAAAGCAATAAAAAATCCAGTAATCTCGTCCTAAATAACAGCGGGAAATGGTCTCCCCCTCAAGGAAAGTACCCCTCAAAGAAAAGCGAAGCGACCGCATGTCTGATAGAGATTAAGGGCTTCTCTTTTTCTGGTTAACTCGAACGTGTAAGGTTCCATTTCGTAAAGAAGCAAAATCCCCTATAAGGAAGGAAGCTAGGCTGTAGTACATGTAGATTTAAACACCTTGTATTACGTCATGTAGATCTGGCATTAGTCTAAAAACCCGTTCTATTAAAATCATCGCTTTCACTTGGATGAGCAAAATCCATTTGCGCGAAGTAGGTATATGAACCAAATACTTTTATTTAAATGGAGATGACTTACGAGAAGAAAGTGCTTTTTTTAGCTTGACTATTGTGTACGTATGTGCATCTGAACACCGGTTGCTTCTTGTTATCGCTTTGTAATTTGTCGGAATGTATATTTTATATTTTACATTAAGTAGGCCTATCAAGTTACATTTTACTTGAGTTCTCATTCCACTTTTCAATATAGACCAAATGCTATCTTGGTGACAGAACTTGGGTTATCATAATTTTCTTTAAGTGACCATGTCCAGCAAATGCAATTGATATCTGATAGGACTAACCAATAACTAGGATGAAACTCTTATTGCATGCCATAATTTTTCAAAGCAACATCAGATTGGCCTAGAGATAGTAAGCTGACAAAAAATAGTGTTTCCCATAAAAAAAAAAGATTTTTGAAAGTATATTCAGTAGTCATTTCAATATTTCATGTAATGGCCAGTTTCGATAGTTACGACCCGAGACCTCTAGGGGAGACTAAAGTAAGATAATTGAAGAGTTCCACATCCATCCACTCAACTGGCGTTACAAGGACAGTTGAAAAGGATTGCTTACAAAAGGGAAGTGCGCTCATCATCACAATACTTGTGTTTTCCTTTTCGAGAATCAGGTATTACATCACTATATATATGCATATGGGCTTGTTTAAGTCTCTCTCTCTCTCTCTCTCTCTCTCTCTCGTGTCTTTTCCCAGAGTTGATTTTACGGTTTGTTAATCAAGATGAAGACATTTTTACTTGCCAAACAAAGAACGAACAGGACAGAGGTCGTCACACCAACGACGGATTTCGTTCATCTCAATTAAAGGCTTCCGTTGGTACCGTTGGTCTGTCTATTTCTTACATGGAATGAAGAACTATTTATCACCCATTGAAATTCTCCTCAGGAGAGCGAGGCTATGGTATTAAATTTGAATTTGTGAATGATCTGAGGTTTGAGAAATGGACTAGTACTAGGCGTTGGTTGTTCAAGGAAGCAGCTGGGATGATATATAGATAGATAGATAATTAGACAAAGAATCAACTTACACTGGAGATACAGTGTGTCCAAGACCCTAAGGCATGAAATATCCCAGAAGACATTTTCAATAAGATATTGTAGTGTGTAGTGGTAGTACTAATAATATGTTTCTTGAAGTGCAAATGTCTTTCGAACTTAAAAGTGAAGTGCCACCGTAAAATCTACGTGTTCATTTTAGGATAAACGTGGATCAGCAAAATGTTAAAAAAAAATTTTTTGTTTTCCTTCTTCCTTCCTCGTGGTGTTATAATAGCTGTCTTTTAGATACTTCGAGTTGAGTCTTACTAAATTATTACCACTTATAACACTTAAAGGGCTGTGAAAATATTTACCTAATCGGTTTGAGACATTTTTTTTTTACAACGGGGTTGCGATTTGCCTGGAGTTTGTTGCAGTCAGAATTAAATACTGTGGTCTGGGTGAACGATACGCTTTTAGTATGTGTGAAATAGAATAGTTCAGTTGTTATATGGTGAACGAAAAGCGGAGGCTGATTGTTAGAGAGAGAGAGAGAGAGAGAGAGAGAGAGAGAGAGAGAGAGAGAGAGAGAGAGAGAGAGAGAGAGAGCTGGTTTGAAGTGAAACACACGAGACTCAACATCGGTCCAAAACCACACTCTTCAAGATTAGATCTGTTATAATAGGCGGATGTGCGAGCCTATGCGGGCCATAGTCTTACTGTTATGAAAAAAAAAAAAATTAACACCGTATACAATAATGTTACGGTGTGAAACGGATTAAGAAGAACCTCCTGATTCTTCCAAACAAAACAAAGGCATAACGCGCATGCGTAACACAAGGCTCATAATTATGTGAAAACGCGAAATAAGAATGGAAATTGACAAGCAGATAATCATATAGACAGAAAATGGCAGGTGAAAATGTCAGCACTGATGGCAATTCTGTGCATGGTAGTTTAAAGGTAACATAACAACTGTACTTTATATTGTTATCCACCAAGCTTTTTAGTGTTGTTGACTAAGCCGGCCATATGCCGGAACGGCCTCTTGCTCCTAAAGATGTTTGAATGAGATATTCCTGTTCTTGATCTAGACCTAATGGCTTTGATAACTGTATATATATATATATATATATATCTATATATATATATCTATTATATATATGTATATATATATATATATATCTTTTACTCCAAATCTATATGTTCCACTGTGGTAAATCCCACCTATCATATTCTACCAGCAAGGATCCTCTGCACATCAGCATCAACTGAAAGTAACATTTTCAGTTGCGAATTTATACATGTTCGTCAATTTTATGAAATATTTTCTGTTGAGTATCTTAGTGTAGATGTAATTCTCATTAAAGAGAGGTGTGCGTTTTTTTTTATTGTTAGGAAGGTTTATACACACATATATACATATATGTGTGTATACATAATTGAAAGTCCTATGGTCTCACATACAAGTCTTGGAATAGACCCACAGAAAAAAAAGGAAGGGAAAAGTAAACAAAGTGTGTCTCGACCATCACGACAATCGTATGGATTACATAATGGGCGCTGGCAGATTGGTATCACAAGTGGCCACAAACGGGAAGCATTCTGTCAAGCTGAAAAGGAATGACTAGACGCAATCCGGAGGGTGCATATGATCGAGTGATCTCCGTAATTGAGTTAGTCATAGGACGTGCTTGGAATACGGGAGTGCTGTTCCCCATCGAAAGGTTCCCATGTTTATGGGGAGTTCTTCATGAGTGAGAGATGACAGTTGGATTAAATGCTCTTCTTAGTCTCTGCGTTTTACATTCATGTACGCACGCGCGCACTCATTATGTGTGTGTGTTTAATATATATATATATATATATATATATATATATATATATATATATATATATATGTGTGTGTGTGTGTGTGTGTGTGTGTGTGTATGTATATCCAATTCAAGTGCTTATGTGCTTAGCTGTTATGTGATTAGTAATTTCCATTGAAGCGATCCCTTGAATTCTTGTTGAAAATATAAACGAAAAATAATTGACTGAAATATCTTTAAGCTTTCTAAAATATTCTATTACCATACTAGTACCAAGGCTCGAAAGAAAAGTTCATTCGAAGAGTGAGTATCCATTAATAATTATCTTTGTTTTTCTCGTAGAAGTCCTAGTGAAGTTTTTGACCGAACAGGCCAGTTGATACAGAGAAATACTACAGGTCATGACACTTGGAAGCGTGATCCTTAATTTCTGTAGCGAACAACTCGGTTGGTTGGGAAAAATCTGGAAGTTCACATTAGGCGGCCAACTACACTCCCCACTTCTAGACGAACCAATAACCTTTTAAAGCGGATTTGTTGATGCATCGTCACACATTACCGATGTCTTCATCAACCTGTAAACTTACCTTTGTGATCCATTCTTGATATCACGTTTGAAAGCAGGCGATCCTCCTACAGCGGTCTAAGACCTACTGACCGTTTCGTAATCGTATCTGGGATGTTGTGAGCTTGTGGCACAGAGAGGGTCCATTGAGGATGGATGTGGGTGGAGGCTGGGGTGGCGTTTATAAGGGAAGGATAGGATTGGACTGCCCAAGCGCTAGACCTGGGAACTAATGGACCGTAATTTTCATTACCTTTTGAATTTCTTTCGCAATTCGGATCTTAACTCCTTTTGCCAGATACATCTTAGATGGGACAACTTCAGCTCCGCATTTTCCCAAACACACAAACAACAAAACTCGATAGACAAGTAAATAAAAAAAAAAAAAAAAAAAAAAAAAAAAATTAAAAATGTTCAGCTTTACGGAAATGATAGGTTAGATCTTAGTTGCTTTTAAAAACCTTCGTTTACCGAAGAGAAAACGGATGGGAACCTTGCCAAACCGGTAGGAGTAATCTTCAAGAAAACAAAGACCTCAGTGACCTGGAAGAAAGATCGTGCCACGCATTCGCTTTGTTATGAGCTTCCAAACCTTATTGTAACCAGGATTGTAATACACTGCCACCGCTTAGAATAAATCTCCTCTAAGCATTGATTTTTGGCTTGTTCGTTAGGAGTATAAATGTTACAATAATTCACCTGCGTTGGTGATGTAGTAAGTTTCCCATTTAGAAAACATGATTGACCTACTTTTTTCATTAAAAAACGGCGTTTCTTTAATGACCATTCAGAAAGTTTCGGGTCTTCATTGCGGCCTTAGAAAATAATAATGCTAATATTTTTCTCATTCAAGTTTTAGGAAAATTGAAAAGGAAATACATGGCGATAAGTATTTTTGCGAACACAAGAACTTGGATGTAACTTGGCGTTATGTTTTTTCCATCGGATTTTCTTCGTCATTTACCTCGTGACTGTCAATTCACATCAACATTTCGATCCAGTTAGATGATAGTAATAACGAGTTTTGAACGAAGTTATTGCAACATTGATAAAAAAACAGTCGACTGATGACCTTCGGGACCTTCGCGATGATTTATGCTTTCTCTGATCTCTCCTGCGTGATGTTTTGGAAAACAAGGAACTCCACTTTTTCTGTCTTTTAACTTCCATCAAACCCGATGTGTGCTCAGATTACCGATTATCTTATAACAAATACCAGCGCAATACTTTGTCATTTTTAACCGTTAATTTTATTCAGATAAGTCAAGCATGATTCTTACTTACAAGTCTCGCCAGTCTGAGTTCATCTCTTGTATACAGGGGTGGTTTGAGGACCATCTGATAGAGGTTGGGGTGGGGGCGGTCGTTATAGACAATTTTGACCAGTTCTTTGTAATTTTGACCTGGACTAGATACATATATTCTATGAGTAATGTAATATATGTAAACGAAATTTTTATTTATTATATTTTTTTATTTTTTATTTTTTACACAACAGTAATTTTCCCCCAGAGTATTTTATAATACAAAGAAAATAAAGATTACAGTTTATTTATTTGAAAAGAAAAAAAAACAAGAAAAAATGGTCCATTTTTTACCAACTCAAAATCACAATGAGACAATGAGGTTGGGTAAATTGTTTAATCTCTTAAGAACTAGAACCTCTTTGAATTTTAGTTCAGTTTATACAAAATATGTGACCCGAGTATTTAAGAGGCCTCTTACAGCAATACGCAACTGAGATCGCAGTTTCTATATGCATCACATGAAAGCTAGTTCGTCTAGAGAACCATAAACTACAATGGAAATGAAAAGACCTGTCTATAGTGGAGAGTGAGACGATTAAATACTATCCAAAACATAAATGACCTTCATGATTATGAAGTGGATGAATTTTGAGTATGTTTGATGGTCAGTCAGCCATGACAAGAAGAAAATAAATGAAACTATGAGTAACTTGTGCTTTATAAGAGAGAATTTGTCTCTGCTCAATTATTTCAACTTCTCGTACTCGAAGCACATCGAGTTATACGAGAAGTTAATTTTTTCTCCCTTCCTATTGACAGAATTGCTCTCGTACTGCAAAGTGCAATTAACAGCCGAGAGGGTTGAAGTGCTCGTTTTTGCCTGTAGCTTCTGAAAAGCTAAACCTATTATTGTCTAGAATCTTAAATCCTAGAAGAAAAATGGCCCTGTGCCCTGGAACGTATAATCGTCCTCCCATAACCTATAGCCTACATAATCACCAAAATTCAGGAACTGAATTGCAGTATATTACAAATTTACTTTAAAAAGTAATTTTCAGTAACAAAATCACACACATTTACAATAATAATGAAATATTCGCAGTTACAATGCTCAATAAAGAGAAATTTTTGTAAAGCTATAAAAATGGTATAGTTATCCTTGAAGGTCTAGTTTTCTTTAAATAGGATAATTCAGAATTAGAGAAAACTACTTGTATTTCATACAACGTAAACTCGCAACAACATTGGATTTTGAATTTAATACCAGTAGTTATCATGGGCTCCGGCACGTACAGTATGGCCAAGGAGGGGCGGTGGCCCCCACCAATGAAAGTCCTGGAAAAAAAGTCAAGCATAAATTTCTGTATTTTCTCTTTCATCGCATCTTGCTTCACTAAAATTACTGGCATCGCAATTTCACTGCAATATAGCCACGCAAAAACATACAACAGATGTATGTATATGTATGTATATATATAAATTATATATATATATATATATATATATATATATATATATATATATATATATATATATATATATATATATATATAAACTAAGTTCAAATGAAAACACGAAAACACCTTCACAGGAGAAAAGGTATAGTGTAAAGACTGAATGCATTTTCGGGTACTCGTAATGTTAAATTTACGTAGCGTACGTTAACTACTGAAATGACCAAGGTATATTCTATATACCTTGGAAATGACAAACAGTATAGGCAGTGTTTACCGAAGTTATTTTCACTGTCATTATGTTACCAAAACGTATGTATGAAAATCTTGAAATTTCGCCATAATTTTGCGAGAAATGGTGAAAAAATCGAGATATTCAGAATTTATATAAGAGTTTGATATATGTCTAACCACCCTTTTATTAAAAGTACACAAATTGGAAACCCTTACCTGTTGTCAATGGTGCCATCTGTTTGCAAACATGTCATTAGGCTATTAAGATCACGTAAGTATAAAAATATACTATTTATTACCCAAAGCAGATGAATATAGAATAGAACAAAATGATTAACAAGTCATAGTGACAAAAACCCAAATCTGCCCATAAAGAAAACTAGTAAGTTATCACTCTACCCTCCTGACTAAGAATTCACTCCCAGACCCAGAATGTCAATAAGTTCATTGTATTAGTCAGGTTAGAGAATCCCGTCTCTAATACCAGGGAATAGAACCCATCTGTAATAAAGATAATAATGGATAAAAGATACACTTCACACATCACTCTTTTCAAAGTAATTAAGTAAAAGAATGTATTTCACACTTCTCTCTCTTTTCAAAGGTAACGGTTTTCTAAGTCTTACAAAATATGTGCCATACCTTTACGATGGGGGTTTTCTCTCCCAACACCTGGCGTGTACCAAACTGACCTCTTTCTTCTCACCATAAGGAATGTGACTTTCGCAAATGCCCTGGTCGATTAGACCTGTATCCTCCGTACAAACGAATGTACATGCTTGACGACAAGACGAGCGGTCTCTCGGTTAAAATGCTTATGTACCAAATTCCTTCACTCAAGAAAGCTGCCCCTAAAGCTCAGCCTGTCTCCAACCAAGACTTGATATGTGATTCACTAACATTACACACTTGTAAGATATGAATATATAGATTTCAAGTAATAATATTTTATAAAGCATGCTTTAAAAGTACTGACAATAGCTCTTTCATATTGTGCACTTGACTTAATGGAGTTGCATATTTATGTTAAATATTTTAATATTTAGATAGATGCAGTAACTATAGTTTACTACTCCTAAAGCTCAATTGAATCCATTTATATCTTATATTAATATCATATATTCAAATGAGGAATTATCAAATAGTTTTTTTCTGTATTGGAGATAATTTTTCTCATGGAAAATATAGCTACCAGTTATTATTTTTAAGTTTCATTATAGTATTTACTATAACTGTCACTAGATGGCCACAGGGTGTCAGAATTCAGGGAAAATCTCTTTGAAATATGGCGATTACTCATATCTCATATGAGGCAGAATGTTGTCCATTTTTTTTTTGTAACCATGAAATACCGATTCGACATAGACACATGTATGAAACGAACTGAGCAGTTCTGGTGAGAATTTTAACAAGTAAAAATGTCTTACGGATTGAAATATCTCCGTTTCTCGAATTAAGGGAACTTGTGGATTGTAGATATCCTTTCCTTCTGTAGACTTTGACTTGTTATAATCCTCTTTGGTACTATTTCCTGGTTTTGTTTCTCTAGTAAACAACCGAGTTTAGAGTTAATTTCTTTTAAAAACGTTATAATCATAAATGAAGATACGTGATCATAAGTTAAATGAAATTTAAATATTAGCTATCACTAGGCAACTCTCTCCCTCATTTAAATGTCAATATTCATAATCTTGGACTGCGTTTTTTTTCACATCACTTTCAATAATTATATGGCTCCTTTGTCTTCTTTAATCAGTTAAGTTTCTTATATGGATTTTTCTTACATTTTACGTATAGTCAAGGTTGTTTAACGATTGCA
Organism: Macrobrachium nipponense; assembly: GCF_015104395.2. Lineage (NCBI taxonomy): Eukaryota > Metazoa > Arthropoda > Malacostraca > Decapoda > Palaemonidae > Macrobrachium > Macrobrachium nipponense. The sequence goes on along the minus strand of NC_087204.1, from coordinate 23,814,347 downwards.
CAAACGTAATTTGAAGAATAATCTCTCTCTCTCTCTCTCTTGCAGATTTCTTTTATTTAAAAAATGTAAGTATAGTATTTATTAATTTTCATTATTTTAAGCTATAGTTTTGCTATGCTATATTGTTATTTGAAGTTACATTGATCTAACTAGGAATTAAATGACTTATCAATTTATAATCCACTGACCATTTTATACCAGGGTATAATATAATTTTTATTGTACAGGGTATTATACGTAATCCACTGTTCTTCATAGCCACATAATATTTGTCGGTATTATCTCATTTGCAGAAATGATATTTGTAGAAAATTTTATTGTTGCAATTTCTAGAGCGCAAGATAAAAAGTCTACCACCTTTAGGTACCAGTCTGTGTATTAATCCTGTTGCCTTTGCAAACTGTTTCTACCCAGCATTATTTAGAGCGTAATTCTGCTTTACCCATGTATCATCACGGTAGGCAATTGAACAGGGTTCTGTGTTCATCACGTCTTGCACCTGTAAGAATTGAGTTCGTGCTCTTATCACATCACTTCTATCCCAAGGACTTCCTTCCATTTACTATTACAGATTTGAATCCTATTTTGTGCATAATTTCTTTTTAATAACTCCTTACATCCACTTAAATTTGTATTCTCTGTCATTTATAATGTAATTTTTTTCCCACCGTTGGAACTTCCCTCCTTTCGTAAATTCAAGATAGTTTTGTGTAAAAGCTCTTTTGTCAAAAGTAGTAACAGATTTTGGTCTTTATCTTTTTTATTTATTTTTTTTTAAATCTGACTTCTGTGTATCCCATTTCTTTCTTTTGATTCCTTGACAATTCTGTAAATTCTTGTCTCACTCAAACCTGTTGCTTCTGCTGTATGTCTTCTGGCACTTGCATATAGTGAGCTACAGTTGGGTTATTTCCTTGTAGAAATATTTACAGACATTATATAACGTATCATTTGTTTGAGGGCTGATGCATCCTTTTGGGGAGATATCCGTTGTTCCTTGTGTTGACACAGACGTCCTTTAATGGAACGGATTAATCCAAGGCTACTGACCCAAAATTATAATTGTCTCCACCTCACCATGACCTTAGGGTAAACTCAGATATGTGTCACATGTGAGGAAAGCTCTGCCACATTGTCTTAATCAATTTTCATATTCTATTTATAAAAACATAAAACTGCCATCAATTATAACGAGATGTGTTTCTTAAATAAAGCCTGTTTGGGAAAATCGAAAAGGAATTCTTCAATAGCCTTATTTACACAATGAGGAAAGTATTACATTTTGGCATCGCTTTTTCATAGATCCCGAGATCCTCCTTTGACCAAGTAGTACGCTGGGTGGAGTAGCTTTGATTTGTCGGGTAACAGGACAAAATTTAATGGAAGGCAAATATCAGGTTATTTGTACACGAGATAAAATGTTTGTTTTGAATAACAAAAATGTTCAATTCTCTGTTATCTAAATTGTAAAATTTTTAAATAGAAAAACCATTCTGAAAATTACTACTACAGTACCACATATGTAAAAAGGTAATTCTAATAGTAGGGGCTATTTTCACTCAGAATTATGTCGCAGCATTATCTCATTTAACGACTGCAAATTATATATATGTATATACACACACACACACATTATATATATATATATATATATATTTATATATATATATATATATATAATATATATATATATATATATATATATCTTAACCCCCTTTTTATTAAAACTACACAAATTGGAAACCCTTACCTGTTGTCAATGGTGCCCTCTGTCTGCAACCATGTCGTTAGGCTATTAAGATCTCGTGAGTATAAAAATATACTATTTATTACCCAAAGCAGTTGAATATAGAATAGAACAAAATGATTAGCAAGTCATAATGACAAAAACCCAAATCTGCCCATAAAGAAAACTAGTAAGTTAACATTCTACCCTCCTGACTAAGAATTCACTCCCAGACCCAAAATGTCAATAAGTTCATTATATTAGTCAGGTTAGAGATTCACGTCTCTAGTACCATGAAATAGAACCCATCTTTACGATGGGGGTTTTCTCTCCCGACACCCGGCGTGTACCAACTGACCTCTTTGTTCTCACCAAAAGGAATGTGACTTTCGCAAGTGCCCTGGTCTATTAGACCTGTAATATCCGTACAAACGAATGTACATGCTTGACGACAAGACGAGCGGTCTCTCGGTTAAAAAGCCTATGTACCCAAATTCCTTCACTCAAGTAAGCTGCCCTTACAGTTCAGCCTGTCTCCAAGCAGGACATGATATGTGATTCACTAACATTACACACTTGTAAGATGGCTCGGCCACCTATGTCCTCTGTGCACTCCTGTCGCACACCACATCAGCAACTAATGCACAGTGTATCAATTTACCACATGACTTAGGGCTACCTCCGTTGCTGGAGCCCTTGTGCTTCGTCGAATGCACAAAAGTTTAAGAACTCCTAGCGCACAAATTGTGATCAACATAGTACCTAACATGATCATTAATATTGGTATTATGTAACGGTAACTAATGAAAGGCTCATCCTCGCCATTAAGATAAGCAGAACTCGACGAATAGTTGTAGATGCAGGTCGAGTGCGTAAACCAACTCGGAACAACTCAGCACGTGCCATTATTCAGCGTCTGCGACCCTCGTGAGTGTATCTAACACCCTCTCGTCGCAAAACTGTAGATTCAACGTTTTCTACTGAAGGAAACGTGGTCACCAACCCCATTGCCAAGGAAATATCCCGTGACTTTATGCAAGTGCTACTCGCACCCGCCTCATCGAAGGCTGTAGACTCCTGATTTATCCCAGAACATATCCTGAGATGGTATATCGAAGACATCTCATCCTTTGCAAAGGCAGTCCACAGAAACGCCATTCGTTTGTAGACTTGACTCGACCTCTGGTACTGTAGAACGAAGTCGTTTCCATCGCCATCATCACGTAGAGTTGGGAATTCTCTTAAGTCATTGTGTGTCCGTACTTAAAAGGTCTACATGGTCATAAAATAACTAAAGTCTTGCTTTACCCCACAAATCCGTCATTTATTAATATACTCAATCTACTAGTCAAATATTAAAAATTCCTCACTAAACAAAATATAGTCTTTACCCACTGAATCCTCACAAATAATCCCATATCTGACAAACACGCTTTCAAAAGAGAACCCGTAATGTCTAACAGCAAAAACCCCTTTATGGTTTATTAACTAACCTCCTTAAAATATAATGCCGAACACCCCTTCTATCTAACTCACATACCCTGATAAATTATATCTCCTATTTAAAATAGAAATGCTATTTAGAGCTTAACCCCCATTACAACATCTCTTGTAAGAAAAGAAAAAAAAAAGAAAAAAGGAAAAAAAATAAGATAATAACAACAATAATAAGTGAACTTTCCCCCATTTCACAGCGCACATAAGAGAAAAAGAAACATATATAATTCAATATCTTTCCCAAAACAGAATGTGTACCGTCACGGAATTTGCTACCGCAGCAATTCCATCAACCAGAAACGACTGGAAAAGAATCCCCTTACATGATATATTCCTGTGGAATGCCATAATCAACATCTACGAGAATAGTGCAAATCCCCGAGTAAACAATTCCAAAGGGAAAAATCCGCAACCGGATTCATTACAGTATCATTAGCAAAAAATCCACCTGTGAACACCTCAGGTGCTTCGAACTGCAGCATAGTCAGACTCGCAACGCCAGAAACTCATGATTCTCAAAAAAATTTTCTATACTGCAACACCACATCAGCACATTTCACCACACTATCTCCAGGGCATGACCAAGCTGCTCAAAGATTGTCTCAAAGACATAACTTTCCCAAACGATACTGCCCAATTATATAAAAAATTATCACCTATTCGGGATAAAAAAACTAGGATAAACTCCAAATTCCATAATTATATACCGCCAAAAAAAGAAAGTCACCCCCAAGGATTAATGCCATCTCCTTATATATAAATCACCATCTTAATAATAACACCACTCCAGTGATAAAAATATTTCCTCCATTTAATTAATAACCCCACACAAAACAAAAAAATCATCCCTCCCGAAGAAACTTGTCCTTAAATCATAAATCCCCACGACATTACCCGAATTATATAAACCCCAATGTCATCTATTCGACTCGTGAAACCCCAAAAATTCAGCCCCAAATATCATACACATAGGAATAATCACATGTTTATCATCACGTTTCTCAGCTAAAACAAACATTTGCCGTATTACAACACCTTCCCACGTAAAATATTAACCCCGAAATCTTACGCCAAAATGCCACAGATTTGCGCATAATAAGAAAAAAAAAGTAGAAGGAAATAAAAGAAAAAAAAAAAACGTGAAAGCATTCCGCCACCAAATTGCAAAAAACAGACAAGAAAAAAATGCAATTGCGTGACAATATATTAATCACCACAACCAATTCTTTTCAATTTCAAGATATGTGTTAACCTCGACCGACTTGTTTTTTCCTCTAAGACTACAAATCTGTTTCCAATTTTCTCTTCAATGACTCTAAAAGGACCTTCAAACTTCGGGCCTAATTTGTAATTTGGTTCATTTCTCACGTTAAGTTTTAGAAATACCTTGTCTCCGACATTGATCTTGGGATCAGATGTTTTACTATTACTCTTCTGTACCATATCTCTGGTTGTGGATTCGAGATTACGGCTGAGACAAGCATGTCTCTCTCTTGCTGTGGATACCAACGCCTCGATCGTATCCTCCCCATGATGAGGCATAGTTAACAAATCAAATGTGCCTCGTGCTGGATAACCAAACAGCTTCAAATGGGGGACATTTTAATGGAATCACTAACCATAGTGTTAATACTATGTCTAACAACATTAACATACCTGTCCCAATTCTTATCATTACCACCTACAGTTTTCCTGAGAGCCTTAAGCACTTTCCTGTTTGCTCGTTCGCACAACCCATTAGCCTCGGGTCTGTATGGAATAATTGTTACTTTCTGTATCCCCATGACTTCAGCTAAACATTCCAAGGTTTTGTTCACAAATTCCCTCCCATTGTCAATTAATAGAACTTCGGGTGAGCCATATCTGCAAATAATACCATTGAAAAACGCTATGGCTACTTCTTTGGCTGTTTTATGCTTAAGTGGGAAAATTTCTACTATCCTTGTAAGTTCATCTATTATCACTAACAAGTACTTGTTCGCATATCTAGACACACAAAAATTCCCCAGGATATCCATATGTATTCTCTGAAAAGGTCTACTCAGTATAGGATACGATCCTAATTTGCATGAAGTTGTCCTTACAGGCTTACATGCGTTGCACACCGTACAATTCCTTACAAAATTTTCCACATCTTTCCCCATGTTTTTCCAAATGTATTTAGCACGAACCTCATCATACGTTTTTTCTATTCCCAAGTGTGGACTACCGAACCTGCAATGAACTATATCCAAAACCACTGGAATTAGGACCTTCGGAATTACGATCTGTGTCGTATCTCCTTTACTTTCACTGGTTCTCAACTTATATTTAACTTTCCTAACCAATAGATTACCTTCTAACTCCAAACCCGAAAAAGGCAACTTATAACGTTTCCTGACTAATTCCCCTCTTAGAAACGCTTTTGCATCTGTTAAAATCTCGTCTTCACCTTGCCTTTGCTCTATGAGAGGTATATCCCATTGTATGGCCTCGCTAGTGACTTGCGCGACTTGGAAACCTTCCGTGTCGTGAAAACTCCTGCAACCACGTTAAATTTGCCCTCTATATATTTGAGCTTTGCATCAAAATCTCTGATAGTTAAAAACCATCGAGCTCTTTTAGGCAACAAATCAGGTTTATTAAAAAGATCTAGTAATGGCTTGTGGTTTGTAAGAACTTCTACTTTATTCCCCATCAGTAACATTTTAAAATGAACTAAGCTCGACACTATTGCAAAGGCTTCTTAATCTAAGGTGGCCATGGACTTCTCGTTGCTGCCCTTTGTCCTGATCTTCCTGCTATAAAAAGCTATAGGATGAAATTTCCCATCGAACTTTTGCATAAGGCAAGCACCTATACCTTCCTGGCTTGCATCAGTCACTAATGTAAAAGGTTCGCTAAAGTCTGGAAACTTCAAAACAGGGGGATTCATTAGCGTTTCCTTGAGCTTTTGAAAACTCTCCGCCTGGGGTTCCTTCCATTGAAATTGAACGTCTTCCCGCAATACATCAGTTAGGGGAGCTGCTATATTAGAAAACCCTTTCACAAACCTCCTTAAGAAACCGGCAATACCCAGGAATGACTTAATCTCTTTCTTTGATCTGGGGTGCGAAAATTCGCTATTGCTTTGACTTTATCGTCATTTACTCTAACCCCTTCCTTAGATATGATGTGGCCTAGATATGTGATCTGCTTTTTCAAGAACAAGCACTTGGCTAGCTTAATTTTCAACCCCGCTAATCAAAGCCTCCTAAGTACTTCTGTAAGCACTTCCAGGTGTTGCGCGATCGTGTCCGGTGTGACCAGGATGTCATCCATATACACAAAAACATTTTTGCCCAATAACCCGCGCAAAACTGTGTTCACCAACCTGGTAAAGGTCATCAGACTGCTCGATAAACCGGAAGGCATTCGCGTAAATTCATAGTGTCCCTTAGGCACTGAAAAAGCGGTATATTCCTTGCTACTCTCACTAAGAGGGACCTGTAAGACACCCTGTGCCAATCAATTGAGCTATAAATATTATGTCCCCCAATTTCAACAAAAAGATCTGGTATGCACACGACTTGGTAATGGTCAGGGATCGTCTTCTCATTTAAACGTCTAAAATCGACACATACACGGACAGAACCGTCTTTCTTAGGCACCGCTTACAAGGGAAACTTGTAAGGAGACACGCTAGGTCTAATGATTCCTTCTTCTTCCCATCTATTAACCTCTTTCTCTACCTGTTCTCTGATTTTGAAAGGTATGCAATATGCAGGAATATAAATAGGTTTTGTGCCACTCTCCAAATTTACCTTATGCTCTAACACATTAGTTAACCCCAATTTATCACCTTGTAAGGCTACTGCATCCCCAAATTCTGCCAAGAGCCAGCTTATCGCTTCAACGTGTTCGCTATAATCCGCATTAGCTAAATGTTCTCTAAATATTCGTTTCCTTGATTGCATTTCTGCCTCTGAAAACTCAGGTTTCCCTTCTACGATAGCCACTGAACCACTATCACAACTCCAATCTTGGAAATCCAATATATATGTATTCTTCTGGTATCTCCTAACTGTATCATTACAGTTTAGCAACTCTAACCACGTAAACCCATCCTTGGATACACTGTTCACAGATGCCGTGCTAACAATCCCTCTAAGCTTTTTGCTATTTTCAATAACACACACATCTGTGGGTTTTCTCATTTCCTTCAATTTAACTTTTACCATAGTCTTCGAACCAGGTAGTAACATAATATCTTCGGATAAAACACCTCTATATTTGTGGTTAGTACCTCCCCTTTCCACCGCCCCACACACATTACCACCCTCAGTATCATCCCCAGCATTGTTAGTATCAGAAATAACATCAATATTAGTATCAACATCACCATCAAAAGTATCATCACCACCATTGTTATCACTGTGAACTCTGATAGAACCCCCGTAATCATTTCCCATATCAGCAACGTGGGTTTTAATATTACCTTTCTCCATAACACTTGTATCACCGCCATTAAAATCACCGAGCACATCTCCTCTTTCAATAACCTCCATGTCCTCCATTCTATTCACATCTTCATAAGGCAGAACAACACCGGGTATCCCGACTGTTATCCCATTAACACCCGCATGGATCGAAATCTTGTGTCTTCTACAAGCAGGATGACCCAGCAAGTCTGTTGCCCAACGCAATTCCTTTCATTACCAATGGTTCTGTTAGCACTCTGTCACCGACAGTAAATTGTATTTGAACACAACCCAGGGTATTTAATCTATGGGCTTGCACATCACACACCGTCTCCATTGAGGGTTGCAAAGGGTAATTGGAAAATATGGATTGATACAAATTATAGTCCATTAGATTTATTGATGCCCCCGAGTCTATAAATGTCGGGATATCCACATCCTCTATAGGCCTGGGCTCTGGGGCGTCCCCCACAAGACCACAATGGCATGTACCAATCACCTGTACCCTTTTTGTTGATCGGGCTTCCAAAAATTTCGCCGATCCCTTTGCCCTCTGGTTTGACCTGCCTAGGAAGTTCTCACATTATAATTACCAGAACCTTGAGGTGTAGGCCTCGCATCTCTCGTATCTGAGACGGACAAGACTGCCAATAATGATCGGTACTCTTACACATTCCACAATATTTAACCCTACACAATTTCTTTGGATGCCCGAGTTTATTGCAGTTGAAACAGCGCAACTGCTGTTGCTTTTGATCGATCGATCTTTTGTTATATTCAACTTTTGCGCACAGACGGGGTGGAGAAAATTCTTTGTCTCTTTGCACTCTATCCCTCGGGTCTGTCCCATTAAAAATTGTGCTATCTACAGTGGGACATTTAGACATATGTTTCTCAATTTGGGCATAAAGTAATTCTTCGTCTGAAGTAGGTTCAATCTTTTCATCAAAGCTATTCACTATCGCATCCGGTACATCATGCAAGAGCAGGGAAAAATAGATCGTTTATGAATGTTATCAAGAGAGACATTACTCCTTGTAACCCATTTAGATGTTTTCAATTTTCCTACCCAATCCGCCACTGCGTAAAAAAGTTTTGAACTATGTTCTACAAGGCTATTAGTGCCCTTCCGTAGTATATAAAGACCCCGAAGGTCCCTCACCATATCTCCGTGTTCCTTTGAGCCATAAGCTGTTTTCAAAAATGCTTGCAAATCTGTCCAGGTACGACATTTTGTAAATTGGAAACTCCTGCAATGGTGGGAGAGGTCTCCCCTATTGAAATCTAGCAAAGCTTTCGCCTCTCTAAATGCCTCTATATCCTCCGATATATTCTTTCCCGCTAAATAATCATTCACCCCTTCAATAAAAATCTGGACAGGTTGTGATAGAACGCCATCTACCATCCCTCTGAATGGACTCACGCCAGCACTCACGTTCGTTACGTGATGTAGTAGCGTTGTGGAACTCTTATTATCCGCCATCTTTCTCTGTTTCCGAAAGCTATTTTGTTCTATAAGATTCCTCGATCTCAATAACATCAATGTATTTATATACACAAAACCCAGTCCAGAAAAATTAACACAAATTTTCCCCCAATAATGGATAACAAAAGCCAAACGCGCCCCACGCCCAGTATATCATCCCACGAAAGCAAAAAAAAAAAAAAAAAAAAAAAAAAAAAAAATAGGGAGGGGATAGAAAAAGAGAAAAAAATGCTAAACGCTTACTAAGCGATCCACCCCGGCGACACCAAGCTTTGAAGCTCACACACACCAACTCTCGCCTCTCTCTCTCTCTCTCTCTCTCTCTCTCTAGAGAGTGACTCGCAACAAAAAACTCCGCTCGAGTAAATTCGCCACAAACAAACAAAAGGAACATAACAAAAAAAACAACAAAAAAAGGTAAAAAAAATAAAAGATAAAAAGGGGAAAATAAGAAAGAAAGCTTGAAAAATACACTCACATCTTCATATTCATATCATTCAAGGTCTGTTTCCCTTTCAGGATATCGTCTGTTGTGCAGATTTGGCCGAAGTGATTTTAGTAATATATGAATGTTTAATTTCTTTAGTGAGGGCAGTTATTTATGCTAATTAATTATGAGTGCCGATTTATTTTGTAAATAAAGACAAAACCGTTTATGTATATATCATCAGCTGCACAAAAGCAGACAGAAAATGATTATCTACAAAGCACTGGGGCAGCAAAGGCCATTCAGCGCAAAATTATGATACAACTTTTTAAACAAAAGGTAGATCTAGGGTACTTATCCGCGGCGGCCTAGACTATGGCAGTTGCGGTTGTTCTATGCATTTTTACCTACTGAACAAGAATTTTAAGTAATATTTATTTGGACGACTATAATTAACCCCCCAGGAGCCAGTACTAAACACGGCGAAATACATTGGATGCCCCAATCCCTAGTGAATTTCGTATCCGCAGTTACGTTCCTTGCCGTCCGTGCGGACTGTTTCTGTAGAAATACCAGAATCCGAGATACCTAACTAACTAGTATAACCATAATAATGAATATGTAATGGGAAAAATATTCCTTTAATTATTAGTGATTTATTTAGGAATTGATTCATCATCCTCCTCTAATATCTTTACTGTTGTAAGAGTGATTGGAACTATGAAATGTTTTCGTTTTTGTTGTGGACATGAGTGTTTGGCAGTGTAGCCAGTCCCTTGTTTTGTTTTTCTTTCGCTTTGAGTATGGTAGCATTGTCCTGTACCAGGAATTTTCTTCAATACCCCTAAAATGGAAATCAGCACTTCAATTGCCTCCCAGTGGGAAGACATCACCTGGCCTCATAAGTAATAAGACCCATACACACAAGGAATATCATGTAATAGCAGGTAGGACAGGACTACCCTAATTCCCAGGCAGCATAAACATGAGTCTTCATACCCACCGTGTCAACTATGACACAGTACCATTCTCCGACCCCTGTCTCCAGGCAAGAAGACTGACAACAGTGTATATGGATAATAATAGTATGTATTATTAAACTCGTATCTTAATGTCATGGTGAGGGAAAAATCTGCCCGTGACAAATAGTTTGGGAATCTTACCTTAAAGGGGTGGAGGGTACAAATCCGCCGCTGCCTTGATGAACGCATGGAACCTCGTCTTCGGGTTTTGAAAATGTAACTTGAAATACGCTACAGACAAGTACCTGACGAAGTTGTACCGTCTACGTCCACACCTGGCCGTGGTCTCCCGAAGTTTGCTCCACCTCCTCGCGATAGCATTTGTATGGGCACCGATTACTGGGTCCACAAAGTTGATGGAGTGACTGACAGTTAAATGAATGTATCCTTCGTCTCCCAGGCAATCATAAGCTCTCCAGCAATCGGAGACAACAGTGGGTTCCCGGAACAATGTATTCCATGATAACTGCCAGCAATGTGTCGCTAGTCATATCGGGAACAGGTACCATGAAAAACTGTCCCGTCTGCCTGCAGAAACCACAAAACATCCACTGTCCTTCACTAACCGACATTATACTTTCTCATCCCAAATTTTGCCTCATCAATCTCGACAGTTGTACTGGGACCACCAATTTGTTTCTTGTGCCGGATGCACCAATGAACTATGACCTGAAATAAAAAGGACTGTTAGGGAAGAAAATAAAGTAGGGTAAACTATATATAGAAAAAATAATAATGGTTGGGGTACACAAAAAAAAATCCACTTACTTCCCGGGCGAAGCTGGACCAATCATTTATAGCCATATCACTTGGTGCAAACTCTGTTCTCGCAACCCTGTGGGAGAAAAAGTCACCAACATACAGGTATACGAAGAAGAGGGCAGTCTCAACATCCAGGCGGGTCCTAGAAAACCATGTGCCCTTAAATATGTTAAGGTAGTAGTCACCTTTTCTTGGCCTTCTTTCTGTACGGGGCATATGACCTGTCGCATCTGAAAGAAAATGGAGAAAGGAAAATACCCGTTACAACCTTCAAGACACGAAAATATAGCGGAGGAACAAAACTAATGGTATAGATGAATAAAGAATGTTTAATCTACTTTAGGACCAAAACACACATTATGGTTTCGTGTAAAACCAACAACTAAAGTGTAACAGTTACCTGAACCCCTTCTTTAGCAGGTCAGGTCTGCACTCTTTACCACAATGGGGGCAAAAAGCCTACTTCTTTAAAAGGCTGTGATCTTGGCAGAGCTGTATTAAGCGGTCATAATGTCCCGAATAATAGCACGAGAAATCCTTGTAGCTTAAGTAACAATTGTTACAGGTCCGTGGTAAAGTCTCATTAGTAAGGGGCTCGGAGGAGCTAGAGGTTGCCAGGGTGCAATTAGCCATCATGCTCGGTCGATCAGTGGACATGGAGTGACTGTAAGGTTAAGGAGTCTAAGGACGTATCGGCGGGAGGAAATGATGGGATAGCGCATGCGCAATACAATCGGCATAATAACGATAGTAGTACGAGGTGGATTTTGCCTATGTAACGGCTCCATTATCGGTTTATTTATCGCTTATTTCAGCTTGTATCTTGTGTTTCAAATGTCATAAATAAGAGGAAATAACACAATAACACGGCAAAAGCTTCCCCCAAATGATTTACTCAACCCAAAAACCCGCATTACCACCGGGTCCCCCTTCCCGTAGGATAGAGTTTAAAGGTAAATGACAGGTTATTTACAGCCAGGCAAAAAAAAAAAAAAAAATTTAAATTCTAGTTCATGAGGTACAACTGTACAGAAAAACGTCAACTGGCATGGTCTGGCTCGCCACGGAAGAGTTAAAAATATCCACCCTGAAAAATTTGACTGCTTCAGGTGAAATTTTCATTACCTTGGGTACAGCGAGCCCCACATGGAACTGAGTGAAGAATGTCGAGAACATGTCAAACGACTATTAAAATGGAACAGCCAACCCACGGACATAGAACCGTGTTTACAAAATTATACGAATCACAAATCAAACTAACTAGCATGCAGCAATCAAGGTTCGAAAGCCTAACGTACGAAATAGGTAAGAATTCCTGCTGTGCTAGCCGTTCCCTCTACCGGCATGGAATCCGCCTAGGCCGGGTAAAACAAAATAGAAACATCATACGTTGAGAAGGCTTCAATTAGGCTTCAAACTTACGAGACATTAAATTACCAATAAAATACGTTTGCTGACAATCTTATCGGAGTTTCGTTTAATAACTTAAATGGAAATGCATTTAATGCAGCAGACAGACAGTCAGACTCCGGCACAATTGTTTAAGAGAGACGTCGTACTGCAAATAGGAAAATATAGACAAGGTTCTCGTATAGAATATTTAGTCTTAATATAAAGGGGGTAGATCTATATTACTATTCCGCGGCGGCCTAGACTATGGCAGTTGCGGTTTTTCTATGCAGTTTTACCTCCTGAACAAGAATTTTAAGTAATATTTATTACGGACGACTGTAATTAACCCCCAGGGGCTCGTACTAAACACGGCGAAATGCGGTCATGCGGAATGCTTATATAGAAATACCTAAAAGGGTAACCATGACACTAAAATTCAATTTAAGGTATGACAAATTAGAAGTCAATAATTTACTTTTTAATCACAAACTTACGTCCACCAGTTGCCTTGTGAAAGTCCTGCTGCAGCATTAAAGAAAACGGGTTATATAAGAAAACTGGTAAGGGTAGACTTCGATATAATTAACCCAATATTTATCTCTCAAGTATTTAACTAATCCATCAAATTGCATTGGTCGAATATACCTAAATTTTACCACGAGCCTGTAATATTTAAATCAACCTTTCAATGAAAAATCTTGTGGTTTTCGAGATTTGGCTAAATCTTAGACTAACCTGTTCTATAGGTAAGCCAGTTTACATCATAATGAACTTTATATTCATAAACAACGATTTTTTTCTGACAATATAGTTAATTTTAAATATAGATAATTACCAAATAAAGGCTCAGGCACTTTCATACAAGATGTAAGGGCACAAAATATTATCGCTTTAATTTAATAGAAAATAGCGAATTCTTACCAACACAAGCTGTGCCCCAAGTAAGATGTATTGTTAATAGCCAGTGTTTGCAACAATATAATTTTTAAACTTTTAAATGCAACGCTTATACGTAGCCGGTGAACAAGAACTTATGTGGCACAAGGTAAATATAATCTAGAAAAAAATTCGTACGGATATGTAGAAATGTTTGTACCTTTAAAAGTATATTTCCTTCATAAACAAGAACATTTTAGAGCCAAATTTACCCTCCAAATGACATTACTGGGACCTTTTTGAAATGACTACGATTGTTTAAAACTTTTAAGATATATAGGTATTCTGAGAAGGAAAAGTGACAAATGAACTCACAAAAAAGCGATCAAAGTCTAGTAAACAAAGTATACTCGGTTTTTTCCATCTGTCCACCCACCTGTTGTGTTTGCGTATGGTAACACCGCGCACCGGGCTTTAGATAGTTACATTCAACAATAACAACAATACCCTATTTCGAATATTAACGGTGTAATTCGCATACAGTAAATTATTAAAACACTTTTCAGTTGTAAATGTACACCCAGATATCCTTTTATTTACCTAAAACTTACACATAGCGCAACTATCTAAAGCCTAGGACGCAGTGTTACCATACGCATGCACCACAGGCGGGTGGACAGATGGAAAAAACAGAGTATACATGTCTAACATGCTCTCCCCAAAGGCAGAAGTGAATATCTCAACTAACTTCACAATTTTTGTTTTGTGGATAAAAACTTCTTGTAGTCAGTGAACCTTGATTTGCTATACTTATTAAAAATTGCATTTGAATTGCTCTTTTGTCTGAGTTCTGGATGAACAGCTATATAGCTTTTGAGAAATTTACAACAATCAAGAGAGTATGAGAAATATTGCATCAGTCACAGAGGGTTTCATTTAGTGGTGTCTCGTTCAGAGTTGAGACGCTCTCAACCTTTGAGAGCAAATAGCCTAATTAAAGGAAGCTATGAGCATAACAAACGTTCAGAAAACCACTCTAATATATGGGACCGTGAAAACTTAAAGTAAGCTTACCAAAATCATTGACTTTCTAGAAGCATGAATCAGAATTTAGCCTATGATAACATAGTACGTACATGCTCAACTGAGAGTTTCATTTTTTCCAACTATTAGTATAAAATGCTTAGTTATTTCTTAGTTCAGATAATAACAGCCATAGAATAGACTGAGCACTATACTGAAGAATCAACTGAAAAGAGATAGACTGGATTCGATGGCATCAAGAAAACTTGAAATGAATTAATGTCCATCTTTTTACAAATGATCTAGTGTCAACAGAGTGAGTGATGAATATGGGGAAGGAAACAGAATAGAGGGTTAAAAGTCAGCGAGACAATTGCTTGTGGTAACTGGAAAGGGAGGATCGGAAAAAGTACATTCAGAAAATGGACCACGTGCATACTGCTGGAATGGTATTGTTACTTAAGTGTAACACTTGGTGTCACAAGAGATACTCACAATCACAAAATATAGTTGGAGTGAAAGATTTTTAAGGCTCAAAATGTATAAGGGAAAATGAGGACATAATGTATCATGTATTAGTAGAAGGAGAGGATTTATGAGAAAAATTATTTCTGTTACCTCCTTAGGGACGTACGTGAAACAGGGAAATGAAGGCAGTATGAAAATGATTATAGCTTCTGCCTGGGTGAAATGGGAAGAGATTGTTAAACTACTGACAAAGAAAAGTATCTTGATGGTAAACAGACCATAACACAAACCAATGACGCACGCCGAAGGACTATGATACTCTGTGGAAAGATATACATGGTCGAATTTTCTGAGAAAATTATGTTAGAATTGGGTAAGTTGCAAAGGGACGCGATTCCAGCAGATGGAAGAAAAGTTTGAGATGGTTTAGACAGGCGATAAGAAGGAATGTGGAAAAGTTAGTCAGAAAAGCAGTAGATATGGTAGTAACGGGAAGGATACCTTCAGATGGCCCCGGGAAATCGATTAAGAGAGCGTTGATAAAGATAGTGGACCACTCACGTGAATTCCGGCAGGAAGTATACAAGGCAGAGAAGAGTACACAACGCTCATTTAATGCCTAGATACGTGAAGGGAAAAGCTGATGTGAAACTATATATCTATGCCACAGATACTGCATTTCCCAAGCTGGTGTCAATTTTAGATGTAAATAAAACAGTATTTGGACTGATTGCAATATTAGCTGAACAGTGCATGGCATTTTGAGAGGCCGCACATTCATCATCATTAGTATACTACACAACAAAAGGCACTATTTACCACCACTCATCCTGAGGAATTCATTTTAGGAAGCTCTGAAAGTTCGTGTCTTACTTTCCAACAGGCAATCATAAGGTAACAGAGATTTAAAACAATGTCTTCATGTTCGTCGGTCAACTTTAGTATCCCTGGACTAGTAGTAACAATAAAACAATGCTTACCTCTTGTTTATGGTTGTTCTTATCCTTCTTTGTGATCGGCTTAAACTTGATACCAGTAGCCTAATTCACGTTATATTACTGTTTACTACTTATATTCATGAGTCTCGACCCTTTCTGCAAAAAAAAAAAAAAAAAAAAAAAAAAAAAAAGACGCTTTTCAGTCACATTTCAAAAGGCAATTCATTCGAGTTCGCTGGCGTAGCAGTAATTTAACATGGGTATTTTTAACATCTGTTTTAAACGATGTCGAGATGCTCATTTTCCAAATACTTTGAATTATCGCTCCGAAATGTTTGACTAAACTGAACGCCTAAAAATACCTTAGACGCGGAAACCCAAACATTCAGTCCTATTTCCCTTTAATTTCCTTTTTTACCTAATGGCTTCATCTTTCGATTCATCTACCTTTACAGAAAAATCATTAATTAATTATATACCCCGGAGTCAGCCCAAATTCATCTTACAGTCCCCCACTCATATGTCAATTTTTTAAAATTATTATTTTACTTTCCAATCATCAACACACATCGCAGATCCACTTTACTTTTAGTAAGTGTTCCAAAGATTCAGGCACTGTGGACAAAACACAGACCCCCCCTGTGGCGCGAATAGCAAATCAGTCGTGTGATGGAACATTCAATCACATTAGAGCCTTAACCATCAACAAGCCACCGTATAGTTTTCAAACAATCACAAAGTTGATTTTTACGCGCTAGTTGCAAAAAAGTAAATATATTCACATGTTTGCGCATTTCTCTATATTCTCATGATGTTTCACACATTTTTTTAGGTCACACTCGCTATATCTGTTAACCAGAGCCAGTATTCCTTAATGAATACTTTGGCGATACTGACCATAAAAATGACGAACTATAGCGACGTTATGCAGTGTCCGTCTCAACCTTTTTGTTTACCAAAGCATTTGTTAGTTGAGGAAATCTCAGTGAGCTCCAAGAGAGGAAAATGACCTGGAGTTATTTTGGATGTAAACAAAACATTACGTTATTTGCAATTCGATCAAATTTATTGGTATTCGATTATGTCTGGTGTTATTACAAGTAAATAATGCATTTCATTGTTTTTCAGACCTATAGGATATGTGACTAAATGCATCCTATTAAATGTATTCCCAAAATATGAGCTGGTGGTGATCTTACATACCTGAAGCACATGCTAAGCTGTTGACGAGGTTACTTACTTGGTGCTCATGATGACTAGGCCTAGGTTAGGCCTAAATATACTTAAGGATCCGCGTCATTCTGCCCTTCAGCTTATTTAAAGAAGTATTGCAATTCCTGCTTGCGATTTTAGCACTGATTTAATTCATGCTTTGTCCCCCAAATTGTGAACCTAGTCCAGAAGTATGTGGGAAAAGTTGGTAGGAAGGATTTAAAAGGTATACAGAAAGTCTTTATATTGTAAGGAAGACCACAAGAGATAATTTTCATTTCTAAATCGCTAAAAATTTCAAACCAAACAGCTTAGCTAAGGTCACTAAGACTTTGGGCTTCACACATATGTACCATGAGTAACCTAAACTGTCTAATTTGTCTTCTCAGCCTAATTATATTGAGGTGGTTGATTTGAATAAGTCACCTCCAGCTGTTTCTATCCTCAACAGCTCAACATAACTGGTCTTGGCAGATGTTTTATGGACGTATACCCTTCCTGACGCCAGCCCTTCCTAATTGTCCAGGCTAGGGACCAGCGCTGAATTGGGCTGGCTTGACATTCGCATTGGCTAAGAAAATCTCAACTATGACATGACCTGAATTACCTTCTTTAGACTTCCTGATCTACTGACAAGCTGATTTAATTTGTAGGGTTATGTTACCTTGGCTGTTTGGCTCTTTCTCCCTTATG
The DNA here is from genome assembly GCF_015104395.2 of Macrobrachium nipponense. Classification (NCBI taxonomy): domain Eukaryota; kingdom Metazoa; phylum Arthropoda; class Malacostraca; order Decapoda; family Palaemonidae; genus Macrobrachium; species Macrobrachium nipponense. The sequence goes on along the minus strand of NC_087204.1, from coordinate 23,796,386 downwards.
AGTGCAGGGCTGAGTTTGCAAGACAGCAAGGCTACTAGGCTATTCTGTTAGTAAGAGTAACACAGACGCTAAGGAATACAACAAAAGGTAAGCCATTTCTAATCAAGCTGAGACTTCATTTTGTATATTACAAAAGTGTTGGATTTACAATGAGACGACGTCTTGGTGACAGGACTTTATTGTACGCAAAGAGCCGACTGACTCTCAAACACGATGCGGGTTATTGCCCAGCAGTGCATTACAAAGATATATCGTACATCCCCCCCTCAAGATTATACTTATACATAAAAATTAAAGGGGACAATGTCACTATGAACATGGAAATGAGCTACAAAGAGTAAAATGTTTTTAACTAACTTTTCCATACAAAAACATGCAGTTACATACACTGAGTGTGTTGCTTAGTGGTACTCAAATGCACGTAATACACATACACAGAAAAAAAAAAATTCTTGATACAATTGTACAATTGCATATCATATGAGCAAACAACAAATAATATCAGCATTATATGAAGTCTTGGAGCCACTTGGGTCTACCGGCAGCCCTTTTGGGCCTACCAACGACACCGGGGTCCTGCATGGAATGTGTTACTGGTTCTATGGGCGTAGGGCTCGCAGAGGTGTCGTGCTGAGATGCAGGGGCGGTGGGGGACGGACAATGACTCTCAAGTGTCGTCTGTTCCTTTTTGAGAGTCTGCCGCTCCCATTGAGCTTGACTGTGTACTGTAATGACGATGGGGCTTAGTTTCCGATACCACGCCCGTTCTGTCCCACTGCTTAGTAGCCTGGCTTTGTATGCGTACATGGGTACCTAGTTTGATAGGCGGCAGTCTTCTGGTGGTGTCAAGGGTGCGCATAGCTTCCTGTGATTTTGCCACTTGAAGTTCCCTTCGACGTATTGTCCGTCTCCAATACCTGTCTACTAACAGGTGTCTTCTAGCCGTCGGTACCCGGTCACGGCTGGCGACCTGTTACAAGCTGAGATGGCGACTTGTTGATCTACCTCAGAGGCGTGTTGAGATACTGGAGTATCGCCAGGGCCGTCTTGTCTGACTCAAGGGCTCCCCCTTTTGACGTGTTTTCTCGGAGTAGCCTCTTTGCCAATTTGACAGCTGCTTCTGCCCTGCCGTTGGACTGGGGATACTGGGCTGACGACAGATGGACCTTGACTCCCCATCTCCTGAAGAAGGCAACCATCTCCTCACTGGCCAAGAGTTCGTACCTCCGTCAGTCGATGTTTGCTCTGGGGCTCCCCAACGTGAAAAATAGAATCGAAGGTGATTGCTTATTTTGTTGGATGTGGCACCACAGGGGAAGTGAGCTACTTCTAACCAACCGGTTAGTCTGTCTGAATATACCATGTATACATTGCCCTCTATTTGGAACATATCTGCGACGACTTGCTGGAAGGGGTATTCTGCTGGCAGCATGTATCATTTCTTCAGGAGGCAGTGAAGGGGCGTGTTCATCACATGAGGTGCATTGGGCAAGGCGATGCTGAAGGTCTCCTTTTATTCCCAGCCAGTAGACTGACTGCCTGACCCTCCTAAGCATAGAGTCGAGGCCTTGGTGTCCTGTGTGTAGGTTAGCAGCTACCTGACGGCGTAAATCTTCAGGGATAACCAAACGTATGCATCCTTGGTCCACCGGGTATTTCACCAGATCCTGGTTGATGGCTAGCCTATCCCGAACGCCGAAGAAGGGATGAAGGCAGGAGATTTCTTGTGACTTCTGTTGGGGCCAATCGCCCGCTGCGACCCTAGCAAGCAAGAGCTGATACACTGGGTCATTAGATGCGGCGCTCCTGACGTAGTCTTCATCCAACACGATGATGTCCAGTTCCAAGGCAGCAACAGTTGCACATGCCACTGCCACTTGAATGTCGTCCTCCAAATCCACGTCAGAAGCTTCATGGAGTGCTCGCATGGTCGGGTACCTTGAGAGAAAGTCCACGGCAGTGTTCCTTTTTTTGGGCAGGTATTTGATATGAAACTTGAACTGGAGTGTCTTCTCCTTCAGGTTGAACAATCTTGGGTTGATGACGTCCTTAAGAGCCCTATCACCCAGCAGCTTGACAAGTGGACAGTGATCTGTGATGATGGTGAGATTTGGGCACACAAGTAGGAACAACCTGGCCTTCCACAAGCACCAGGTGACTGCAAGGGCTTCACCTTCTACGGGGACATACCCTGGTTCAGAAGGGGTGAGGTGTCGACTGCCACATAGGGCAAGACGCCAGCTGCCCTTGCAACAAAAGGGACTGTCAGCTGACTGACAAGCGCAATATTGCTGGAGGACAACGAAACCAGTGCCTTCCTTGCTCCAATCCGTCATGATTATCGTAGGGCGCATCTAGTCGTAATATGCCAAGTCGTCCTTGGCTAATTGACAGATGATCTCCCGTGCCTGCTGGAGTTTGCTACGTAGCTGGCTATCCCAGTAGACGTTTTTCCCCGTTGGTTTTCTGAGGCTCCATGATGGGCGCTGTTGCAAGGAAGGGGGCTAACTGATTCACGAATCCGAACCATGACCTAATATCAGTGATGGAGGGCTTCTCTGGCATCTGGAAGTTACAAATGGCATCTAGTCGTTTGTCTGCAGGCTTATATGACTCCCATCCCAAGTAGTACCCGACGAAGGTAACCTCTCTCTTGCAGAATTTGAACTTCTCAGGCTTGAGTGTAATACCTGCAGAGGCATACGTTGAAAGGAATTCATATACGTGCCAAAACGCCTCTTCGATGCTGTGATCGTATAGCAAGGTGTTGTCGATGCATTTATACTTTCTGGTGATGTCTTGCAGGGCGCCATCAAATCTTTTCGTGTAGGTGTCGGAAGCCGAACAGTGACCCATGGGTGTCCTACGATAACAATACTGCCCCCATGGGGTGATGAAGGTCGTGAGTGGGCGGCTATCCTCGTCCAGTTCCACTTGGTGGAAACCCCAACGGGCGTCTGCTGTAGTCTTGTACGTGTGAACGGGGATGCTCGAAATCATGTCGAAGGGTGCCGGTTTATGATGAGTCTCACGGAGACAGTGGGCATTGAGGCACTGGAAGTCTACTGTGCGGCGAGGTTGTCCCGTTTTCTTGGCTACCACGACCACCCTTGCACACCACTAACGTTGCATCCCCTGCCGGGACTGGTTCTATCACACCCTTCCGAACGTCTTCGTCAAGCTGGGCCTTGACCTCCTTTTCCCAATGCTTAGGGATTGCTGCCGGCGTGTGACAGGCATAAGGCACGGCATCAGGCAATAAATGTATGTGGTGCCGCTTGCCCGTCATCACGGGTAAGGGTTCCCTGGTTGTGTTGAAGGTCGTGGATGAGAAGTGACATAATAACCATTCCTCCAGTCTTGGTATGTTCTCCTCCATGGGTGGAATAGGTATGGTGCCTGGCTTCGCTGTCTGAGGGGGGTTAGGCTGAGAGACTGCCTCACTACTAACGTCAGCTGATACAATGAGAGGGGAAGGGTGAGGGAAATCAGGCAGTACTATTCCCAGCTCCTTACAAGCATTCAGAGATAAATAGAAGTTCTTGGCCGTTGGCATGAAGTAGACCTCCTGCTTCATGTGTCGCCCACCTATTTCAATGGTACATGCCGTTGATCCGAGGCATCTCACTCGGAGATTAGCAACGTCCCTCAGACCTGTTCAAGGTTGCAACTCCAGAGGTTTTATGTGGAGGCTTGAGAGAATCATGGGCCCGACAACGCAGATCTGTACTCCTGTGTCTGCTACAGCGAGTGTGGACACCGACCTTCCGCTTCCATGGGAAGCACAAGCCTTGATTGTGGGGTGGGGGGAGAGGTGTGTGTCGGCAACAATCACCAAACTCGAGGCGAGCGGCGCTTTCTTTGTACTTCTGCAGCATTTCTGGAAGTGCCCTACTTTTTGGCACCCGTGGCACGTCATACCTTTTGCTGGGCACGATGCTCGACCAGGCGAATGACGTCCCCCGCAATTCCCGCAATGCTTTGCACTTGAGTTACCGTGCAACACTGCGACGTCTGGCTCTACATCATCGGTGCCAGTGACATCATCACTCGAGGCGCCAGCCGACTTCCTCGCACCAATAGTGACACATGGGACGCTTTCAATGTCCAGGCGTGCAGCTTCAAAGGTACAACACAAAGCCTGAAGGGCATCTACACTTTTAAACGTATCACATGCCTGAAATACATGCCTTTTTAACACAGGGTCACTGAGACCTACCATTATTTTCCGTAACAGCATATATTCGGCCAAGCCCTCCCCGCATTTGGGACACTGAAAATCACAGTCGGTGTCCTTTCGAGCACACCTTGAGAAATAATCACTAACAGACTCTTCGCACCCTTGTGCGAGGGCAAAAAATTCGAACCATTGCACTGCCTTATTCAATGACTGTAACACAACGTTCCCGATGGCATCCAGAGCCACATCTGCAGTAAGGAAGTTCCATTTGGCGTCAGAGTACTGAGCGTCCAGTGCACGTTACAGCGCCGGCACACAGTTGAGTCTAATATGCAGGACAACATCCTGTGGTGGGAACTTGTTGAGGTGGGTCCAACACGTCATCGAACGTCTCCAGGACCTAAACTCTGCTGAGAACATCACAACATTACATTTCTCAGGGGCAGCAGAGACAGGGACTTTGCCAGCACGTGATCCAGTACCGGGAAGAGCATCCTGAAGGGCACGGGTGGCGCGTTGCTGGTCTGCAATTAACGTCTGTGCTTGCATCAAGGCTCGTGACAAGGCCCTTGGCATTGCAGGAGAGGCACGCCTCGGCGTGGCCTGGGCTGGTTGACGCATCAAGGGCATGACTTAGTTCGAAAACTCACTGCGCCATCTTGGATTTACAATGAGACGACATCTTGGTTTGAGGGTTATTGCCTGGAAGTGCATTACAAAGACATATCGTACAAAAAGTAATTCAACTAATCAGCAAAAAAATATTCCTGATATAATTTGTCATTAAGGTTGAGGCACCAAAGTGAATGACAAGATTTAGGCTACAAAGCCAGGCACTCTATAGGACACTTTCTGCCTTTCAGTTCTTAAGACAATGAAATGAGATGAAGCAGTACATGGAATTAAAAGAGAAGTACTAATACTGTAGTCAGGAGGGATGAACAACAAGATGATGTTTAGATTGAGAGAAATGACCAATCAGCTTATCATTATCCATAAACACTTTAACCAGATTATCAGTTTGCCATTCTTAACTCACATGGGGCTGGTTTGTTCTTCATAATTTTAGTAGATCTTATTTTATGTACTATATATATATTGCAACTTCTTAAATTTTTATTGGTTAGCTGAAAATGATGAAGATTATGCCAAAATATAGTTATCCTTTATAGTTAGTGAATGTTGGGATTGACTTTATAATGACAAACTCTCTCTATTATCAAAGCTATGGTCTCCTTCAGTTATGTTAGTAAAAGGTGAAAAAAATACATAGATAAATAAAATAAAAAAAAGTCAGACGCTTTGGGTAGTACATAAGCGCCTGGAACATCTTAGGGATAGGGTGTGGGGCTTGCTGAGAACCAAAAGGCTAGCATCATTAAGATGAAAAGTTGTATGTATGGTCAGGGTAAGAGCTGCCATTATGTATAACTTCCTAAAGATGTAATTTTATCCCAAAAGTATAAATAGTATTGTGAATCCGATATTATGCAAGTATATAAGAAGGTATGTTTAAAATTAGCAATAAGAATATATATATATATATATATATATATATATATATATATATATATATATATATATATAAGTATAATCAGTTGATTAAAATTATATTGGTGATGAAAAGTTCAAATAAGAAGATAAATTAAAATCTATAAAATTTAGTCAACATTCATAAAAAAAAAAATCTAGCTGGGATATGGGGTAGCTGCTCTTATATGGCTTCAAAAAGTTCCTAAATGCGAGCAAATTTCCAAAAATCTTTCGAGGGTGGGGGCGGCGGGCTTACAGCTGCCCCATTAGCAACCCCTGCCACCGGCCCCCCCCCCCTTTTCGTTGATAGGGCCTGCAGAATGTATGAAGTAAAATCACTAAGACAATACAAATATGAAACATTAACAGTGAAATAAGCGTCTACTTGTTACGTAATACCACCGCATGAAAATACAGGTATTAGCACCTATAATGAAATCGGTTTCCAACTTAGATATATTCTCGGCTTCATTTACATTACTGGGTCACACAATTATGTGTTCAAAACAAGATGGGTCGATGCATGCAAATATACCAACGGCAGCATTCAGCGGTACATACGCTGACGGAGTCAGCATTTGACTTGCGTCAAAGTCCACTCCTGAGAATAACCGTTCTCTGGACATCGCCTTGTCGTCACGTGAGGTTGCCAAGTCTCGGAACTGGTGCTACAATTACTGAGCGGTGTTGCCAACTCATTTTGATCAACTTTCATTCTGAGAGAGTGGTTTAGTCTAGGTCCTGATCGAAACCATATTGGAACTTTCTAAACACCTCGAGCGAGCCTGGATAACCCTGGGTCAGCGGTTGTCGACACTGACAAATATTCCTTAGAGGCCTATATTTCATTGGCCGGTAAATTATCCTAATCTGTGGTGCCCGTTTTATCAGCTAGGTTACACATGACACTGTGCTTCCTTTATTCTAGAGATTCAGCAGCTTACTTTCATAATTAGTCTTTGGCATACATACATATTTACTTATACTTTCTGTGTGCATATGTATGTATGTATGTATGTATGTACGTATGTATATAGTATATATATATATCTATATATATATATATATATATATATATATATATACAGTATATTATATATATTCATATATATATATATATATATATATATATATATAATATATATATGTGGGTGTGTGTGTGTGTGTGTATGTGTATTGACAAAAGGGGCTAATTGGAGAAAAATGTCCTTAGTCACTCTCTCTCTCTTGTCCGGTCAAAGATCGTTCATGAAGACTACAAAAAGTCACAGGAGATAACAAAAAAAAAAAAAAAATGTATAAACGAACACAGCGCCCAAGTGTTTAGTGTGACGAGCTGAGTGACTTGTGTCAGTTTCTCCAAGTGTATATATACTCGGGAGGCGCCTTTCCTTGTCATTGGCCGAGTAATCAGGCTTTGTTAAGAGGGCGGGCGGGGAGCATCTTAGACACACGCGGACTATCTCGTGTAATATCCATTACGTTTAATGAGATATGTTGTTGAGTTTATACATATATATAAAGCATAAGAGTCGTCACATCCGACCGGATGTTGCAATGAAGACACAAAAGTTACTGGTATGTTTCAAATTCAGCCCTAACCAGAGAGGACAGTTACGCCACTAGGAAAACCTTAATTGTTTACATTATTGTCCCTAAGAGTGAATTTGTGAAATTTCTCTGTATACACCTTGATTTTTACCCATTCGAACTTGGGTCATGCTCAAATACAATGAATTAGATATCTATTCATTTAGCCACGTTATTCTTGCCTGTGTGACCCATCTTGTTCTTGCATGAACAGCTCATTAATTATCTGGATTGATTAAAAAAATATGCAAACTGTTCTTCTCTCTTAGTGATATATATATATATATATATATATTATATATATATATATATATATATATATATATATACAGATTACAACTATTATCATTATTATTGAAAAGGCCATACTCCAACAGAGTTACATATATCATCCTATATTTGTTGATATCTGGTTTCAGAAATCATGAACTTTAGATGTACAGAATGAAAGGCCTCGCCATATCTTGATATAATTACAGTCATTATTACGAATCTACGATGTCTTATTTTCTTAATATTTTATTTTCTTCGCTATACCTCTTCGCCAAGCGGTCAAGTTAGGGAGCGTTGGGTCTGGTCAGTAATTGGGTGGGTGACCATGTGTCACTGGCATGTTCTTTTAGTATCAACCCAAATTCTAGAAAAATAAAATGAAAGAAAATAAAACAAATAAGAGCATTGTAGAGCCGCCTTTTTAATATGATAGTAATAATTTTTCATAGCCAAAACCCAAGATATCTTGAACCCTCCATATCTTATTGGTTTTGACACGAATATGTCAGTCATTCTGAACGTTTTCGACTTCAGAGGTTCCCTAATAATAAACAGCTGCCAGAAAGTTAGTAACGTGCAACAGAGAAGAACTGTAACTTATCTGTAACATCCTTTTATATATATATATATATATATATATATATATATATATATATATATGTGTGTGTGTGTGTGTGTGTGTATGTATGTATATATATATATATATATATATATATATATATATATATATAAGGATATATATATAAAGGATGTTATAGAAAAGTTACTGTTCTTCTCTGTTTGCACGTTACTAACTTTCTGGCAGCTGTTTGTTATTGGGGAACCTCTGAAGTCGAAAACGTTCAGAATGACTGACGTATTCGTGTCAAAACCAGTAAGATATGGAAGGTTCAAGATATCTTGGGTTTTGGCTATCAAAAATTATTATTATCATATTAAAAAGGCGGCTCTACAATGCTTTTATTTTTTTTAATTTATTTTTTTAGAATTTGGGTTGATACTAAAAGAACATGCCAGTGACACATGGTCACCCACCCAATTACTGACCAGACCCAAAGCTCCCTAACTTGACCGCTGGGCGAAGAGGTATAACGAAGAAAATAAGATATTAAGAAAATAAGACATCGTAGATTCGTAATAATGACTGTAATTACATCAAGATATGGCGAGGCCTTTCATTCTGTACATCTAAAGTTCATGATTTCTGAAACCAGATATCAACAAATACAGGATGATATAACTGTTGGAGTATGGCCTTTTCAATAATAATGATAATAGATATAATCTGTATATATACTTGACTGGATTTGTTTCTCCAATAATAATAATAATAATAATATTAATAATAATTATATCGACAATCCAGCATTATATTACCTCGATTTAATTATTAAATATATAAACTTCCAATCTACATTCCAAAAATAGCTGGATTTATTTAACACCAGATTTTTAATCAATATATTCATTTCTGTTTTTGAAATGGTGCAATAAACTTTTTAAAAAATCATGTATTATCTATCTGAGAAAGTTTGTGCCCCAAACAACGGCACTGGTATTAAAAACGTAACTTTCCAAGAGGAGTTTGGTGCATTGCATTACTCTTTGCAAGGTCCTTGCTTTCTAGGCCTTCCTACATACGTAAAAATCGAAAAGCCCAACCTTCCCCATGCACATAGGCCTAGACTACCGATGCTGTCAAAATGATACTGTCCCTCAAAGGCACCTAAGTTGTTGTGGCGCCATGGTACATATTTACATCAGTCAATCCCTCAGAGGCCTATTTCAACAGGGGATGCATCATCAATCAACTACCCTTAACCTAACCTCAAAGTTGGGTGCCATGGCCTGATGTTACCGGTACGTGGGAGTTTGGTGGAGGGGCGGGTTTATGTGAACCTCACAGACGAAAATGCATTGAAAGATCGTATTTGTTTTACCTTACTCAAAGCCATCATCGAATTCTTCAGAAGCCAATAACTTCTTCCTATGTGGTCCGGAGGTTGGCCTGTTTCATCCTCTTCTTCAGTTGAATGGGACTCTAGGCATATGAGTAGTTGAACAAGTGTAACGGAAGCAATGTGCGGTAAGAGGGAACCAGGGATGTTGGGAGACTTTTGATGGGGTAGCTACACACGTTTGAGTAACCCAAGAATGTCTAGCTACTGTTTATTCTCTGACCTGTCAAGAAACTGCTTCCTAACACCGAACCAGGAAAAGTAACGGTCATCCAGCACTTTCTGGGCAACATGTTTCGCAAGTACACTCCAATAGAAAACATCCCACTTTGAGTCTATGGCGTAAGTGTATAAGCCTACTCTTGGATCGTCCAGACTTAGAAATGTAAAACCTACTAACAGTGTTGCTGGAAAGCCCATGGCCAGGACCACCGATCTTCTTGAATGTAGAATTCCAGAGCCCACTTTGCGCTAAACATACCAGTTTGACCTTGATATGAGGAATTGCAATATAAAATCTACGTAGGTCTAAAGACAAGCACTAGGACCCAGAGTCAAAGTAATAAGGTCTGCTCACGAGGAGGTACTAAAACCTATCCCCGCCCCTTGTGAAACGTCATCAGTTATAAAAGGACCATTTCTTTATGAAACTATATTTACGATAACATTTTCATATAACTATTTTTGCGATGGCGTTTTTTTATATAAATTTTCCTTTTATTGCATGTTGTCGTATACTACGTTAAAGTACAAAGAATGCTCTTTCAAATGATATATAGCACATTACAATTACGATTACTTTCAAACCAACAAGCGCGCGCAGAAAAAATTATCTACGCACACAAAAATGGGCAATTACGTCATCCGTCAACCTACATATATTCACGTTTTGTAGCGTATCTGACTAAGGAATGATGATAGAAAGAAACTGAAAAATGGATTAGAAAGCTGATAAAATTTACTATATAATGCATAAATAAAATTGATAGGTTTTTACAGAAATTTTCGAGGAATTCTAGGTCAAAGACGGACCAAAAATTTTAAATTTTATGTAAATATTTACCACATTTTACTTACATAATTTTTCATTTACGTTTTGCCATATACCACGTAAAAGTACAAAGAATGCCCTTTCAATTGGTATATGACACATTACAATTACAATTACTTTCAAATCCATAATCGCGCACAGAAAATATTATCTACGCACGCAAAAATTATAAAAAATTAAGCGTTCGTGGGAGATCTGAAATCTAGCCCCCGCCCCTTGTGAAACGTCATCAGATACATCCAGCCAGACTGACGAATAACTTTTTTCGAAAATATTATAATCGTTTGAGGCATGCATAATTAATACCTTTATGTATACAGTTTGTGTTATATGTAAACTTATGTGTTCGGAAGTATATTTATGTGATATGAAGTGCTAAAGAGAAATTTGCTGGAAATGTGTCCCCTGTATCATTTTCTTCATCGTTTATTCCATTGATACCTTATATCGTGTATGATGTAATTCTTATACTTTTGATATAGTTTTCTTTTTTGTGGCCAAGTCGTGCAAATGCAACTGCCATTTTTTACACTGCCTTTATCCATATTTTCTTTGTATTTATTGCATAACAATAAGTATTCACAATAAGATTTGGAAAATATAATTAATCTATCATTCTAACCTTTATCATAAAAAAGTTGCGTTTCAAAGTGAGGTATGAACACAGTGACAGAACTAAATACATTTCATAAGAATTATTTAAAATCTTGATAATATTACTACCTGAGAGAGAGAGAGAGAGAGAGAGAGAGAGAGAGAGAGAGAGAGAGAGAGAGAGAGTTGTCATGTTAAAAGAAATGGACTTGAAGAGAATACAGCAAACCAGTATACAGGTAAGTAAATAAATAAGTAAAGAATAAACATATGAAGAAAGCTGGAGTAGCTATGTGTGTTCAAACTGGTTTATTTTGTGCAATAAAACAAGGTTTGGTGACTAAATGAGAGAATGGGTATTAAAAAAATCAAACATGTGACCTCTACAGATTTTATCATCAAGATTTTATGAAAAACCACGTGATATGGATTAAATGTATAAAAACTAAGGGTTCTTTAAGTAATTCAGTGGAGAAACACGGGAGTGTTACTCTTGTGACGTCACAGTATTAGCTCCGCCCCCACTGCCGAGTTGAGCAGACCCTATTACTTTGACTCTGCTAGGACCTATGAAGTCATTCAGCACTGAAAATAATGTTGAAACAAGTGTTAGGAAAGGGTGGAAAGTAAGATGGAAGAGAATATAAACGGAGACCTTGATATGAGGACTGAAGTCTGCAAAAATCCCTCATGATTAACTGGGACCGGCTTTAAAAAAAAAAAAAAAAAAAATCATCTCTCAGTTTGTAATTCTCGGTCTCTCGAAGAGGGAGCTTTCTCTTCGGTTGTTTTCCTTCTTCTTCTTTTTTGACACCGAGTTTGAGCAACGCCAAAAGTAGTTACTGTGCAAGACCTTGGCGCGAGGGAGGAATCTTCACAAGATATACAACGCTCCCGGAACAAGGAAGCCTTTGCAGCAGAGTTCACCATGCACGCTGAATTAAAAAGGACGGGGTAGGCCTAGAACACGCGGGTTTCAACCTAGATCACCGAGGAGTATTGGAAATTAGTTTTTATTGGCTAAAAATATGGCCTATGGCAGTGGTTTCCAACCTGTGGGCCATGGGCAATTCTGAATATTTAAAAGATGAAAAATCTCGACATAATGAAGGGCAAAATAAAAAAGCAAAACTATATACTACCCAATATTTATGATACATATAGAGTTTAGGCCAAGCACTGGGACCTATGAGGTCATTCAGGGCTGGAAAGGAAATTGAAAGTAGGCAATAGGTCTGAAAGTTGTAACAGGAGGAAAACCTCGCAGTTGCACTATGAAATAACTATCTTATGAGGGTGGATAGTAAGTGGAAGAAAGATAGTATTCTACGAGCAATAATTCAGAGCATCATTAGACCGAACCTACCTTTAAAAAGAGCGGGTAATTTGCATTAAATAAATAGTTTTTTGCATGGGCACCATGCTAGTGTATCTTCAAAATCTAAGTCAGTATAGATGCCACAATATAGGGTGGCGTAGGAACGCCCTAAACAACAGACAACCGTCACCGTCGCTGTCTCAGATAGGGGAGACGTAGTAATCCGATCCCTCTCTATCGCCTGCACTCCATCTGATTCTTTCGTCTATATTCCTGTATAGCGTCTCTGCGGTTGTAAACAGACACCCCTTTATCGTGTGGACTTCACACAGCTGGACTTGGAAGGCACGATGTGCATGTGTTACAAGGAATAACATAACCGAGTAGATATATATATATATATATATATATATATATATATATATATATATATATATAAACAAGAGCTGAAAATAACTTCCTACTTATGTTATTTAAGGTGAGATACAGTAGCACTACCATTCAGATATATCTTTTACAAATAAAAATTTATATTAAAAATTCTTGATAGAAGCAAGTGAATGTAATTTAATATATAACAAATTCCTTAAGTTGACAAGCTATGCGCGTAAGGATACCTGATTTTAAAGCTAATCTATGTTTTATAAGCAAAGGATTCGAGTTGATTCCTATCACATATACAACCGATTCCTGGAATAGAATTATACCAAATGTGTAGTAATGGATTATATTGAAAAATTCACGTCACGTGTGCAACGTACCTCTGAAGTCGACTGAAATCGATTCAGGACATCTGCATAAAAGGATTCCTGAAGATGATTCAGGTCGAGCGTGAAGGACATCTCTGAAGTTGACTGAAGTCCTTCATTGTAGGTGGGATTCCTGACCCAGATTAAATCATAATGATACAAGAAGCTTTCAGATGTATGTAAGTATGTTTTCGTAGGGAATGTCAAATGGAGCATCTATCAGGTTTGATCAGCAAATAAACAGACTTTCTGTTTAAAGAGACGGTCTTCACATAGCTACACAATACAACAAGCTTTCAGTGCCGTCTCGGCGGACAAAAGCGCAATTAGAGCGGCGCTGTTGTCGACGCGCACTTTAGCTGAAGAAGAGCTTTTAGACTCTATACTGTACAAACACCGCGCAAGGACTTGTGTCGCAGGAGAGAGATAAGTTTCGAAGGAAAAGAATAATTAAAGAGGGACAAGAAATAATGACTTGTTTACATCATAGAGAGTCTTCAGTATGGACGTATTCAGCACATAGACTTGAGTAAAATGCAAATATATAGTTCACTTACGTTAGTGTGTTTATGTTACACTCGGCAAGCCGCCTTATTTCTACATAAGCCGAACATACAGTATAGGGTATAATTAGGTTTACTAAAGAAAGGCACATATTCTTAAGTAAACATAAGCTATTATAGCTCAGTATTATTCTTAAATCGTATATGTTACACCCGGCAGGTAACCATATCACAGGGGGTCATTCAGACGTGCTACCCGTCCCGATTCGGAAAGCCGTGGAATTCTCTCTGCGCTTCTGCTTTCCCCGATTTCAATAGTCCCTCCATTATTGAGAGGCAAAGGGTGGAATGTTCTATCTTACCTTGCTATTTATTTATCTATTTCTTTGTTTATATAATTATTTCGCATGACCTACCTGTGGTAATATTAAATTGTCTCTTATATATGGCCATTGTTCTGTATGCAAATATATTCCTTCCACTCTGTGAAAGTTTAATAGGCTATTATTAAAGGTATATATTTTCTACCCACTGGTATAACTGGAATAATCTAGAGAGCCGAGAAAATCAGCAGCTACGAAATGAATTATAAATAAGTAAACAGTTAAACAAATAAATATTAGCCACGAGGATATGAGCATTCAGGAAAATAGAAAAATATTGAGACAGGTCATCTGACACCCAGAAAATATTAAATTTGGGGAATTCAAACCTGAGCATGAGTAAAAAGGAAAATAAACTAATAACTGAAATATGCACAAACACGGACGGTTTAATTACATTCCTCTCGATGGGACCAGACGGTTTGTTTACATGTGTGACGTCACCACAGACTGTTGCGTCACGTTCGATACGTGTCGGTAACTGGAGAGTTTAGATTGAAGTTTCGAAGACAGAAAGTTTTTGGGGGTGAAGTTACGAAGTTGCTAAATCGGGTCGGGTAAAATCTCTCTCTCTCTCTCTCTCTCTCTCTCTCTCTCTCTCTCTCTCTCTCTTCTTAACGTTGATAATAGCCTTCCATCTTGTTTCTGAGAGACTGTTGGTCAGGTTTTGTTATTCCTTATTCACAGAGTTTTCTTTGATATATTATTATTATTAATATTATTATGAAACAATTTGTCGGTGGGGGACCAAACAGTAAACAACAGCGAAAGCAGCAACATAAGTAAATAGATGAATAAATGAATTAATAGATATATAGATTTATTCATATAAATGAACAGATGGCTGTTTATCTCAACCGAATTTTGTCACAACTTGCGATATAGGTTTGCATCTCCTAGCAAAATATAATAATAATAATAATAATAATAATAATAATAATAATAATAATAATAATAATAATGTTATTGAAAGGACTGTGACATCAAATATTCTAAAATATGTCAATAACCTTCGAACCCCGTAGTACATTTTTTTCTCCTTGTTTGTTAAATAGGTTTCAATTTGCAATTCGTACCAAACATTCTTCTATTCTAGTTTGTCAGCGGACTCTAAAACAAACTGTTAAAGAGCTTGAAACTTGATATAATCTGCCACCAAATGTGCTCCTATTCTATCAATTTGTCAATAAAGAAGATCGCAAATAAAGTTTTCGCTTTTCTTATGATTTGTCAAAAAAAGATATAAATCAACTCTCCTCTATATCATTCTGACGGACAAACTCTGTCACGCTCCAAAATCTTCACTCTTGGTTTGTCAACAACCTCCACCACGCTGGCCGTTCCCTTCTCTTTCTGTTTGTCAACAAACCCTTCTCCTTACAGTGTCGTGACAAAGCAAAGTCCCGACTCACTTGAGGGATCCTGCAAATTCACATCTAAAGATTCCATGAGGCCCTGTTATAAGGGAGATTGTATGTTATGTCATTCTGGGTACATTTGTACAATAACTGTTAGGCAGTCAAGTGTTTTTAGTCCATCTCTGTATTCTATATATATATATATATATATATATATATATATATATATATATATATATATATATATATATTATATGTACATTTCCTAAGCAAGTTTCTTCTTATGTTTTATAATAACTGTCTTTTGGTGTTTTCTCATCAGTATCGTAGCTCATGCAGAATAGGGGTTCTTTTAGTCCTGTTTTAGATTAGCTTTTTTCTTGTTATGTTCTTCACTTCAGGTGGTATTTTGTTGTGTAATCTTGGTGTGCAATGTTAAAAAATGCTCTCTCATCTGACTTATAATTTGTTCTAGTAAGAGAGAGAGTTAAAATGCGGATATTTTCCCGAAAAGAAGATTATGTTGTATTTACACTCAAGAAGGCTGAATAGAACAACACACTAATCTCTGACTGACCTAGGTAAGGAGGATGAGAGAGAGAGAAAGAGGAGAGAGAGAGAGAGAGAGAGAGAGGTGGGTGTGAATGGTTGGGGAGGGGGCCTTTGTAAAAAGAAAAGGTAAAATTGTATCCTGGGCTTAATTTAAAAGGGAAAGAAACGCCTTATGAATATTCTATTGGATTTCATTCCAAAGCTCCTTCCTTCGATTTTTTTTTTTTGGTGGGGCGGGGGTGGGGGTTTGTGGCGGGCGGGGGGGGGGGGGAGGGGGTGGCGCCCTCATGGGAAGAATCCCTCTTCCTCTGATCGTCGTAACTTTCAGGAACTCGACGTTTTGTTACGTCAGAGGCATCAAGGATTGAAATCCTTTTTTTAGCTTTCTGTAAAATGAAGCTTATTGAGATGTCTGTCCGTCCTCACTTTTTCTGTCCGCCCTCAAATCTTAAAAACTGCTGAGGCTAGAGGGCTGCAAATTGGTGTGTTGATCATCCACCCTCCAACCATCAAACATACCAAATTGCAGCCCTCTAGCCTCAGTAGTTTTTATCTTATTTAAGGTTAAAGTTTGCCATAATCATGCGTCAGGGAACGATGTAGAACAGCCAACATGGGAAATTAAGTGGGAACTGGGAAATTGAGGGTAGGAATTGATGTGGGAACTATAGGTAGGGGGTGGGAACTGGAAACTGATGTGGGAACTAGGGGTTGGGGTAGGAAACTGATGTGGGAATTAGGGGTGGGGGTAGGAACTGGGAATGATGTGGGTGGGAACTAGGGGTGGGGATGGGAGCTGATGTGGGAACTGGGAACTGATGTGGGAACTAGGAACTGATGTGTGAACTGAGAACTGATGTGGGAACTGGGAACTGATGTGGGAACTAGGGGGAGAGGGTGTAAAATGATGTGGGGAACTAGGGCGGGGTGGGAACTGGAAACTTGGGGGGTAGGAAGAGTTGTGGGAACTGGGAACTTTGGGGTAGGAACTTGAGCGAGGGGATGGGAAGTTATGTAGGAACTGGGAACCGACTGTTGGGAACTGCTGTAGCAACTGGAAACTGGGGGTGGAGAGAGAGAGAGAGAGAGAGAGAGAGAGAGAGAATAAATAAACTTAATTCTCGTGAGATTTAAAATATTTAGCAGATTCTCATGAATGAAAAAGATTATATAAGAAATTTATTAGAATCTTGTGAAATAAAGAAATAATTCTTGTTAAAGAAAATATAAAATTCACGAGAACTAAGATGATTAAATTCTAGTGAAATATAACATTTAGATAAATCTTGAGGTAAACAGAAAATAAAATAATGATTAAATAAATCCTAGGGAATTAAACAAAATAAACGTTCATGAAATTTAAACAATTAAATTCTCCATAGATAAAAGAAAATAAATTCTCGTGAACATACACACGTATATTATAAATATATATATATATATATATATATATATATATATATATATATATATATATATATATATATATATATATATATAAGCGAATACCACAGGAAAATGATAGTCAGAAATCCAAGCGCTTTCGTCTTTACTAAGACATTGTCAAGCTCCTCGACAATGTCTTATAAAGACGAAAGCACTTGGATTTCTGACTATCATTTTCCTGCGGTATTCACTTATTTATGAAGTCACGTGCATCTACTGTGATTTCTTAACCATATATATATATATATATATAATATATATATATATATATATATATATATATATATATATATATATATATATATATATTGTTACTTATGGGCCTGGCCTTGATTGAGACTCCAATACGTAAACAGGAATAGTTAAGGGAAAAATAGAATGAATTACTTGAACTTACCGTAAAAAGGATTTACAGTGATAATTTACTCTAGAGGAGAAGGTCACCAGAAACTCAGCTGATTACTTTACATCTATTTATTTACAAGAGGCCCTTACTGGCCTGGAGAAAAATAAATGCAGCGTGTCCACACGTTGGGACCCATATGTCTCTCACAAATGGATAGCTGGCTAAAATGTGATTCACGTAATAAAAGCTGGGTTTCGATATCTTGCGGTAATGCAACACTTGCGGGCGGACAGACTTGACACGTGACTCAGGGGATCTGGAAAAAGATCCCAGATTAGACAAGATAAAAGAAAAAGGACTTCCTGCACAAGTTACGATTATTCAGTTCTCTAACATTGGGGCAAAGGAACTCTAATGTTTCACTGAGGTATGCACTGAAGACTTCATTGGTCTGGGACGATCACACAAGGGAAACATGCGGCCGTGAGGCAGTGAGAGGAAACAAAGGGATGAGTTCTTTTGATATAGAAGTTTGAATTGGGAAAATGGGGAGCAAATAGAAAATAGGATGTAAGGAACTGGCAATATGCTGCTTCACAAGATGTACCTGGATGCCACGTTCAGTGGATCTTTGTAGAAATGCGGCCTGGCTTTGTCTCAGGTCTGGGGCTCGGGTGCGCCACTAACGCCATGGATAGGCCTAAATGGAAGGCGGGTGGTTGGACATCCGTCTGAGGTCACGACTGCAGTCGACTGAGGAAGAGGGCATGTGTTTTTCCTGGGTCTTGGGGGTCAGCTTAACACCCCCACAAGCAGGGCAATCCTGGAAACAGAACATACAGCCAGCAGAGGAAGGAGATTAGGCACCAGAATATCAAAGACACCGAGCAGATGATCTGGGACATCGGCCTAACAAATGAGATTTCTACACTGGAAAACCCTTTTCCTCCAAGTTCTCCCCCCGAGATGCCATTGAGCAATAATTCTGAAACTATGTCACAACAAAGGAATAATAAAACACTCAAAGAATGCATAGAGGCTTTTCCACCTACAGACGATATCCAACCAGAGATCACAAAGCAATTCATTGAAAATTTAAGGTGTCTGGGAATCCCTCTAGTCTGTATAGATGGTGTCTTCTCCCAAGGCCTCAGTTTCGCTGGTGAAGGCGTATTTAGTAAATGCTACAGATACCAATTTGCTGATCTGGATAAGCCTGTCATCATTAAAGTGTTCCGTTATTTTATTCATCCTACAGAAGGAATGTATACTCCAACAGAAGAAATATTGGAAGAGGTGACAATGTTACAAAGAGTGGCAGACATAGATGGCACACCATGCATTCTAGCTGTGTCACCGATGAAGCCCTGTGCTGTCATCATGGAGGATGGAGGTAACATCACCTTCAGTAAATGGGTGGATACAAAGGGCAGACTACCCAGGGAAGCACTCGAGATGATGAAAAAAATCTCTCAGGTAGTTGCACAGATTCATCTCAAACAGGTTATTCACACGGATTTGCACGGAGGCAACATAGTCATTGATGAAGAAAGAAACCAACCTACAATTGTGGACTTTGGCAGAGCAATAGACATGGGTTACGGGAACCCAAATGGTGATGTGCAAGACCTATACTGGATACTCGAAAGCTGCTCACAGATACTGAGATTCCCCTCCCCTCTCAAAGAGGCAATGAGACTGGAAAATTTTACTCGTTTTGGAACTAGGACATTATCAATGTTTGTCCAACATTTGGACACGCTTCTCGACATCCTGGATAAACAAAAATAAAGGTCCAGAAAAGACAAGTGAAAGAAAATTTGTTTCCTTGGGACTAGAAGAAAGATTTGAGGCCATAGGTAACAAGATTGTCAACGTAGAATGGAGGAGTCTTGGTTACTGAACTTGCTTAAGGAATTCCAGTCTGAGAGGGGCAATCTCGAGGTGGAAAATGCTAATTTGAAACAGCTTGCTGTGGAAGCTGAGGAGAGAGAGGGCAATCAAAAAGAAATATCTGCACTCAATACAACCTCCAACATAAGAGTCAGAGATCTTGAATGTTTTGGTAGTCATAGGACAATGGCGCCGTCTCAGTCATGGATCTCTGTTCCTGGAGATCTGTGGCGCTTGGTGGGAGAGCTGCATACCATCAAGTCTCCGTCTCCATCTAGGATCTTGGCATTCCTGGTGATCTGTGGTGCTTGGTGGGAGCGCTGCAGACCATCAGGTCAATGTCCCCATCCAGGATCTTGGCATTCCTGGCGATCTGTGGCGCTTGGTGGGAGAGCTGCTGACCATCAGGTTGAAGTCCCCATCCAGGATGTTGGCATTCCTGGCGATCTGTGGCGCTTTATGGGAGCACTGCAGACCATAAGGTTGAGGTCTCATTTCTTGATGTTAGCGTTCTTGGTGATCTGTGGCGCTTGGTGGGAGAGCTGCAGACCATCAGGTTGACATCTCTGTCCAGGATCTTGGCGTTTCTGGTGATCTGTGGCGCTTGGTGGGAGCGCTGCAGACCATCTGGTTGACATCTCTGTCCAGGATCTTGGCATTCCTGGTGATCTGTGGTGCTTGCTGGGAGCGCTGCAGACCATCAGGTCAACGTCCCCATTCAGGATCTTGGCATTCCTGGCGATCTGTGGTGCTTGCTGGGAGCGCTTCAGACCATCAGATCGACGTCCCCATCCAGTATGTTGGCATTCCTGGCGATCTGTGGCACTTAGTGGGAGCATTGCAGACCATCAGGCTGAGGTCTCATTCCAGGATAATGGCATTCCTGGAGATCTGTGGTGCTTGGTGGGAGAGCGGCAGACAATCAGGTCAACGTCCCCATCCAGGATCTTGGCATTCCTGGCGATCTGTGGCGCTTGGTGGGAGCGCTGCAGACCATAAGGTTGAGGTCTCCTTTCTGGATCTTGGCATTCCTGGTGATCTGTGGCGCTTGGTGGGAGCGCTGCAGACCATAAGGTTGAGGTCTCCTTTCTGGATCTTGGCATTCCTGGTGATCTGTGGCGCTTGGTGGGAGCGCTGCTGACCATCAGGTCGACGTCTCATTCCTGGATGTTGGCATTCCTGGTGATATGTGGCACTTGGTGGGAGCGCTGCAGACCATAAGGTGTCAATCATCAGTTCTCTATCCTAGAACTTGACATTCCTGATTATCTGTGGAGCTTGGTAGGAGCACTGCAGACCATCAGGTTGACTTCTTCAGCCAGGATCTTGGCGTTCCTGGTGATTTGTGGCGCTTGGTGGAAGCGCTGCAGACAATCAGGTTGAGGTCTCATTCCTGGATGTTGGTGTTCCTGGCGATCTTTGGCACTTGGTGGGAGCGCTGCACACCATGAGATGTCAACCATCAGTTCTCAATCCTAGAACTTGGTGTTTCTGATAACCTGTGCCGCTTGGTGGGATTGCTGCAGGAAATCAGGTCGACATCTCATTCCGGGATGTTGGCATTCCTGCCGATCTGTGGCCCTTTGTTGGAACACTGCAGACGATAAGGTTAATGTCTCCATCCAGGATCTTGGCGTTCCTGGTGATCTGTGGTCGCTTGGTGGGAGCACTGCAGACCATCAAGTCAACGTCTCCATACATGATCTTGGCGTTCCTGGCGATCTGTGGTGCTTTGTGGGAGAGCTGTAGACTATCAGGTCAACGTCCCTATCCAGGATCTTGACATTCCAGGCGATCTGTAGTGCTTGGAGGGAGCACTGCAGACCATCAGGCTGAGGTCTCATTCCTGGATGTTGGCATTCTTGGCAATCTGTGGCGCTTGGTGGGAGCCCTGCAGACCATCAGGCTAAGGTCTCATTCTTGGAGGTTGGCATTCCTGGCGATCTGTGGCGCTTGGTGGGAGAGCTACAGACTATCAGGTCAACGTTCCGATCCAGGATCTTGGCATTCCTGGTGATCTTTGGTGCTTGGTGGGAGCACGGCAGACCATCAGGCTTAGGTCTAATTCGTGGATCTTGGCATTCCCGGCGATCTGTGGCGCTTGGTGGGAGAGCTGCTGACCATCAGGTCGACGTCCCCATCCACGATCTTGGCATTCAAGGTGATATCTGGTGCTTGGAGGGAGCACTGCAGACCATCAGGCTGAGGTCTCATTCCTGGATCTTGGCATTCCTGGAGATCTGTGGTTCTTGGTGGGAGCTCTGCAGACCATAAGGTTGAGGTCTCATTCCTGGATGTTGGCATTCCTGCCAATCTGTGGCTCTTGGTGGGAGCGCTGTAGACCATCAGGTCAACGTCCCCATCCAGGATCTTGGAATTCCTGGTGATCTGTGGCGCTTGGTGGGAGCGCTCCAGACCATCAGGTTGAGGTCTCATTCCTGGATGTTGGCATTCCTGGCGATCTGTTGCGTTTGGTGGGAGCGCTGCAGACCATACGATCGGCGTCTCCATCTAGGATCTTGGCGTTCCTGATGATCTGTGGCACTTGGTGGGAGCGTTGCAGACCATCAAGTCGACATCTCCATCCAGGATCTTAGGTGTTCCTGGTGATCTGTGGTGCTTGGTGGGAGCACTGCACTCCATCAGGTGTCAACCATCAGGTCTCAATCCTGGAACTTGGTGTTCCTGATGATCTGTGGCTTTTGGGTGGGATTGCTGCAGGAAAACTATAATAAATGTTCAATTTTTTTGTCTCCTTTTTAGGTGATTTTTATAATGATTTTTGACATAAAAATCTGGCATCAAAAGATGAAAAGAAACTCAAAAATATTGTACCAAAATTGAAACATTTTTCTAAAGTTCTTAATATAACAGTTATTGACTTAAATGTATGTGGTTTTTTAAAAGATTTATGAACCAAAAATCACACACCTAAAGGAGGACTAAAACGCGCTAAATATTTAATTTAAATTTATATATATTTGAAGTTTTTTTTTCAGTTTCATTTTGTTTTTTTCATTTTCATAATGATTTTTGAAACAAAGGTAGGCCAACAAAAAGACAAAAACCTTAATCATATTGTGCAAAAACTGAAATATTCATTAAAACTTTTTATGCTACATTCATTGTCCCATTTTTAGGCGATTTTTATCATTATTTAAAAAAAAATCAGTCAGCAAAAAGAGTGGACAATTCCAAAATTAAATAATTATTTTAACATGTTTATTTGAAAGTCATTCCTCTTTTTGATGGATGATTTTTGCTTCAAAAACCATTTAGCAAATTGGCTAAAAATAGTACAATGTACTTAAAATTGAAAGCAGTTTATAAACGATTTAATTTGATTCCAATATTTTTAATAGTTTTGCCCAATTTTGAACGACTGATTTGTATTTCAAAAATTATTTCAAAAATCACCTAAAATTCGGCCAATAAAAGTAACATAAAATCATTTAAGAAATATATAAATTTTTGCACAATATTTTTGAGAGTTTTTACTTCCCTTATTTTGGCCGTTTTTTGCATAAAAGATCAATACAAGAATAGACTAAAAAAGCGGGGTGGGCGAAGAAAACAAATTTTGTTTATCTTTCAACTCAAATACAATATTTTTCACTATTTTGGCCTCTTTTTTGATGAGTGATTTTTGTTTAAGAAATCAAATAAAAATTGGACATGAATATTACATAAAAAGTTTAAAATCACATTTCAATTCATACACGAAACTTTTAAGTTTTTTATGATATTGATTTGTTGCTGAAAAATCATTTTAAAAATCGGCTAAAAATATGGCAATGAATTTATAATAAACAAATTTTTAAATATATGATGTTTTGCAAAATATTTCTCTTCATCTTAGTGGTATTCTGTTTCAATCATCATAAAAATCCTCTTAAAAAAGTAATAATCTAAGCAGAAAAAGGCTTAAAAAGATTTTAGTTTAAATGCAATATTTTGGGTTTCTTTTTTATGGAAGATTTTTGTTTAAAAAAGTATTTCAAAAATTGCTTTAAAGGGACCATGAATGTAACATAAAACGTTCAAAAAAATTTACAATTGTCAAAACTTTTTCAATTTTTTTTATAAATTTTTATTAAAATGATCATTTTAAAAAACCGCTACAGTTCAAAAAGTAATTTAATTTGAATACAATATTTTAAGGATTTTCGCCTCTTTTTGATGACTGATTTTAATTTTAGAAATTAATATAACATACAATTTTTGAATTTTTTTTTCGATTTTTTGATGACTGATATTTGTTTTAAAACTCATTTAAGATGTCGTCTAATAAAATACCACAATGAATTTAAAATAAAACGAGTTTAAAAATAATACAATTTGGATACAATATTTTGGGAGTTTTGCCATTTTTTTACGACTGATTTTGATTTCGAAAATCATTTAAAAAGTCGCCTAAAAACGAGACAATGAAAGTTTTAAAACAATTTAAATTTTTGCACAGTATTTTTTAGTTTTTCCTCTTTTTGTTGGCAGATTTTTGTTTCAAAAACTATTACTAAAATTGCTTAAAAAGAAACTAACAAAGCTTTAAAAATATTTCAATTTTACCATAAACAGTGTATTTAGATAAAAAAAGGACAAAATAAGAGATCTAAAAAGCTTTAAAAATTATTGCAATTATATATAATATTTTACCATACATAGTGTATTTAAATTACAAAAGGACAAAAAAGAAACCTAAAAAAGCCTTAAAAATATTTCAATTTAGATGCAATATTTTACCATAAATAGTTTATTTAAATTAAAATATATTTGTTTAAAATTTTATGGTACATTAATTGTCATTTTTAAGCGATTTTTAAATGATTTAAAAGCAGTTTAAAAAAGAGTTTAATTTGAATACAATGTTTCTCATAAATTTACCCTGTTTTTTATGAAATTAATATAAAAATGAATGTTATATAGAAATTTAAAACATATCAATTTTTGAGTTTTTTCCTCTTTTGTTTAAGCTTTTTGTTGTTAAAAATCAATTTAAAAAACAACGAAAAAAGGGAAGAGAAAGACAAAAACCTATAAAAATATTCCAAATGAAATACGTTATTTTTTTTAGATTTTGACCTCTATCTGATGAGTGATTTTTTGTCTCAAAAGGCTTTTAAAAATCGCACAAAAATATATGAATATATGTAACATGAAAAGTTGAAAACTATCTAAATTTTAGTACAAAATCTTAAAGTTTTTCTTTTTTCATCTTTCTAATGACATATTTTGTTTAAAAATCGTATGAATTTATTTAAATACAATATTTTTGGGAGAGACTAATTTTTATTTCAAAAATGAATTAGAAAATCGCATAAATTTTTAGGCGATTTTCTAATTGATTAATGTAACATGAAAAGTCCAGATATATATTTAAATTTTACCACATTACTTTGGTGGCTATTTTCTGTTTCAATTAATCAGTATAAAAATTCTCTAAAAAAATAGTTCAAAAAATGAAACAGAGAAAAACTTTATAAATATTACATTTCTTTGGGCTTATTGGCTTCCTTTTTGGGAGTTTTGCCCTCTTTTTTGGTGACTGATTTTTATTTAAAAAATAAATGAGAAAATCGCCTAAAAATAATCAATCAATGTAGCATGAAAAGTCCTGAAAAATATTTAATTTTAGCAAATTATTTTGGTGGCGGTTTTTTGTCTCAAGTAATCATTGTAAAAATTCTCTAAAAAATAGTTGAAAAAATTAAAGTTTTAAAAATATTTCATTTTAAATGCAACATCTTTTTGATGACTAGTTTTTGTTTAACAAAACATCTCGAAAAATAGGACACTTTCGTGTATAAATTGAAATGTGATCTTAAACTTTTTATGTTATATTCGTGTCCTATTTTTATTTGATTTTTTAAATGATTTTTGAAACAAAAATCACTCATGGAAAAGAGGCCAAAATATTGTATTTAAATGGAAAGATAAAGAAAAATCGTTTTCTTTGCCCACCCCACTTTTTTAGGCTATTCTTATATTGATTTTTTATACAAAAAATGGCCAAAATAAGGGAGGTAAAAACACTCAAAAATGTTGTGCAAAAATTTATATATTTCTTAAATGATTTTGTTACATTTATTGCCCGAATTTATGTGATTTTTTAAATAATTTTTGAAATACAAATCAGTCATTCAAAATCGGACAAAACTATTAAAAATATTGGATTCAGATCAAATCGTATAAACTGCTTTTAATTTTAAGTACATTTTACTATTTTTAGCCAGTTTTCTAAGTGATTTTTGAAGCAAAAATCATCCATTAACAAAAGGGGTGACTTTCAAATAAACATGTAAAAATAATTATTTAATTTTGTGATTGACCACTCTTTTTGATGGCGGATTTTTTTTTTAAATAATGATAAAAATCGCCTAAAAATGGGACAATGGATGTAGCATAAAAAGTTTTAATAAATATTCCAGTTTTTGCACAATATGGTTAAGGGTTTTGTCTTTTTGTTGGCCTACCTTTGTCAAAAATCATTATGAAAATGAAAAAAAAAAAAAACAAAATGAAACTGAAAAAAAGCTTGAAATATATGTAAATTTAAAGGAAATATTTAATGCGTTTTAGTCCTCCTTTAGATGTGAGTTTTGGTTCATAAACCTTTTAAAAAACCACATACATTTAGGTCAATAAATGTTATATTAAGAACTTTAAAAAAAATGTTTCAATTTTGGTACAATATTTTTGAGTTTCTTTTCATCATTTGATGCCAGATTTTTGTGTCAAAAATCATTATAAAAATCACCTAAAAAGGAGACAAAAAGATACAACATTTATTATAGTTTTGCACTCGTTTTAATACTGACTTCTGTTTCCATAATAATTTCGAAAATTACCTAAATCAGGATAATGAATATAACATAAAAAAAACGGGTTAAAAATAAATAATTACGAAGTAAAAATGTTTGGGAATTTTTCCCCCATTTTGATAACTAATTATAAAAATCACATATAAAAGGACAAAAAATAAAAAAATGAAATAAAAACCTTATATATTTGAATTTAAATACAATACGATTTTGGTATCTTTTTGATAAATGACTTTAGCTTTTGTCTAAAAAGTTTTTGTTATATCCATTTTTATATTTTTATTAAATTATATTTTAAATAAGAATCAGGTATCAAAATAAGATGGAAAATTCTTAAAATACTGTATTTTTTCCGTGTCCCCCTTTTTTGGGTTTTTATATTGATTTTTGAAGCAAAAAATTACCCAAAATAAAAATGAAAAATAAACTAAAAAATATTGTGCAAAAATTTTTATATATAAATTTTTTTTAACATTTACGTTCTATTTCTAGGCGATTTTCTAACTAATTTCTGAAATAAAAATCAATCATCAAAAAGAGGGTAAATCTATCAAAGATATTGTATTCAAATGAAGTTTTTTTTAACTGATTTGAATTTTAAATACATTTTTTTATTTTAGCCAATTTACTGAATGATTTTTGAAACAAAAATCATACATCAAAAATAGGAACAAACTCAAAAATATTGTACAAAAATTAAAATACTTTTAAAAATTATTTTTGAAATACAAATCTGTCATCAAAAGATTCAAAACTTCCAAAAATATATAATTCATATATAATACTTAATTACTGTTGTTTGAAATTCATTTTAACCGATTTCTGAATGATTCTTTAAACAAAAATCAACCATAAAAAATATGATAAAATTTAAAAAACACTATGTACTAAAACTGAAATATATTCAAATGATTTTTTAAACATTCTTCTATTTCATTTTATTTTTTGGCGATTTTTATGATGATTTTTTTAACAAGAAAACAGCCAAGAACCATTGAATAAATCTCAAACGTTTTGTGCAATAATTGATATAATGTCCCAGTTTTAGGCGATTTTCTAAATGACTTTTGAAATATGAATCAGTCATCAAAATGAAGAAAAAACTCGTAAAAATATCATATTGAAAACTATTTATTCTTTAGCTGTTTTTTCTTTGATATGTTCATTGTCCAATATTTATGCAATTTTTAAAGTGAATTTTGAAACAGAAATTAGACCTTAAAACAAGAGAAAATCTGACATGAATATTGCATCAGAATTGAGTTAATTATTTAGCTTTTTTCTGTTTGATTTTTGTCTTTATTGGGGCGATTTTTCTAATAATTTTTTGGACAAAAACTAGCCAACAAAAACAGTAAAAAAAAGTGTAAAAAAATACTGTGAAAAATTGAAATATTTATTTAAAGTTTTTGTTACATTTACTCTAGGCGATAGTTTAAATAATTTTTGGAAGAAAATCACTTATAAAAAGTAAGGAGAAACTCCCAAAATTCTTGTATTCAAATTAAATTATCTTTAAATTTATTTTTGTTTTAAATTCACTGTCCTATTTTTAGCCAATTTTTGAAATGATTTGTTAAACAAAAAAACTAGTCATCAAAAAGGGAGCCGATAAGCCCAAAAATATTCCAGTTGAAATGAAATATTCTTAAAGTTTTTTTTCTCTTTCATTTTTAAACTACTTTTTAAAGAATTTTTATAATGATTATTGAAACAGAAAACCACCACCAACGCAATGTGCTAAAATTTAAATATTTTTTAGGTCCTTTCATGTTATAAATAAAAAAGATAAAAATAAAAATAAATAAAAATGAATAAAATAAAGATAAAATAAATAAAATAAAAATAAATAAATAAAAATAAATAAATAAAATAGTAAATAAAAAAATAAAAAAATAAATGAATAAATAAATAAAAAATAAATAAACAAATAGAAATAAATAAATAAATAAATAAATAAATAAATAAATAAATATTAATAAATAAGGAAATAAATAAAATAAATATATAATTAATTTAAAATTTTGAAATAAATAAATCAAAATAACTAAATAAATAAATAAGAATAAACAAATCAATAAAAAATAAATAGATAAATTAAAATAAATAAATCAAAATAAATAAATAAATAAATAAAAATAGTAAAAAATAAATTTAAATAAATAAACAAATAAAAATAAAAAATAAATGGGTAAATAAAATAAATAAATAAATAAATCAAATAAATAATAAAAAAATAAAAAATAAACAAATAAAATAAATAATTAAATAAATAAATATACATGAATAAATAAATAAGTAAATCAAAATAAGTAAATAAGTCAAAATAAATAAAATAGATAAATAATAAATCTCAATGTCAATGTAAATAAAAACATATAATAAATTATCAAATAAATAAAAATAAATAAATAAATAATTAAATAAAGTAATAAATAAAAGTAAATAAATAATTAAATAAGTAAATAAAAAAATAAAGAAATAAAAAACAAAAATATCAATAAAAAAAAAAATTTAAATAAATAAATGAAAAATAAATAAATAAAAATAAGTAAATAAAAATGAATAAAAATAGAAATTAAAGAGTAAAATTTAAATGTGAAAGATAAATAGATTAAATAAAAATTAAAATAAAGATTTAAAAAATAAAATCAAAATAAATAATGAAAAAAATTAAAAAATAAAAAAATATATCAAAAATCAAAAAATTAAAAAAAATTAAATAGAAATTCGTAATTCGAAAAATAAATAAATAAAAAGCCAAATTAAAAATAAATAAATAAATAATAAATAGAAATAAAAATGACAAAAATTAATTAAATGAAAAATAAATAAAACAACAAATAAATAAATAAAAAATAAGTTGAAAAAATAAAAACCGATAAAAATAAATTAAATAAAACAAAAAAACTTAAAAAATTAATTAACAAGAAATGAAATAAATAAAACAATAAAAATAAAAAAATAAATAAAATAAATAGAAAATTGTTAAAAACAAATAAAGTGAATAAATAAAAAGGAAAAAAAAACAAAAAATAATAACTAAAGAAAAAAATTAAATTAAATAAAAAAAAATAAACGGGAAAGAAAAATAAAAAAAAA
>NC_087204.1:23726736-23756736 GCF_015104395.2 Macrobrachium nipponense | reverse complement strand
CCTCTCATCTAACTAGACACAACAGAAAACCAGAGACGGAAGGAACTGCATGACAAAAATAAATGAATAGATAAATAAAATAAACTTCAGATAGAAACATCCTTGATTCGATCTGAAGAAGGAATTCTTGCCAGTGATAAAAAAAAACTTCACGACCATTTCTCTCTGTCTTCCGCTATTGCAAAGATAATCTTGCAATATTGCGACAATAGCCAAGGCCTTCCGTCTATTGCAACTATGTAATTTTGCCGTCTCTCACCAGAGCAAAAAAAATATGGAAGAAGAAATTCAATCAATTAATAAGTATAACGGGAAGATGATGGGTTCCCTTCCTGTGTGGGTGGCTAGAAATACGTAGCACTTCCTCAATTATAATAAAAATAAGAATAAAAATACGATCTTATTTACACCTTAAACAGGACGAAATCGCCTTTGAAGCCAGCAAGGTTTGGTTAGGTTAAGAAGATTTAAGTGAGGTAAGGTTTCACAAGGAATAAAAGGCCTGGTGTAGACCCATGAACTTTGACCCTACAACCGAGACGAGATAATGCATTAGCGTTTACCTCCCGAGATTAAAAATGAAACATTTACTCCTGGGAAAGACCTTAAATCGCTTTCGAAGGCAGCGAGGTCAGCTTAGGTTAGGTTAAGGATGCTGCAATTAGATGTTAAAAAGCACAAGGAGCCTGGTATGGACCTCTGAACTCTGACCCTACGTTTCCTCAGTGATTGAAAATAAACTATGGGATAGGTAAGAGAGATGGAATTGTGGTAAGTTTTCAAAATGGATAAGTAGCCTGGTGAGGACCTCTGAACTCTGACCCTGCAGCCGAGGCGAGACACCCTGAATACAAGCGTTACAGGGGAACTGGCGTTACATAATCAGTGGGTCACAGTGAGACCCTCAAAGCCAGCAGGGAGCGAGAGTGGAGAATGAAGACGTCTGGTGTCTCCCTCATACTGGTAACAAACTTCAAAGTCCTTTAAGGGAATTGCGTGTCTTCTTTCTCTTTATTCTATTACTCCTGGACCCTAAAGTTCCCGACTGACAGATGGTTCCACTACTTATTCAATTAAGTTATTCTCTTTGTTTATTCGTCCTATCTCACGTCCTTGTATCTTTGTACCTGTTTGTCTTGGTGTCTGTGTGTTTCCTTGTATTGGAGAGTTGCTCTCTCTCTCTCTCTCTCTCTCTCTCTCTCTCTCTCATCTTCTCTTCTATTGTCCTTTTTTCTCGCATGGGTTCTCTTTAATGTTTTATCAATCCTTTCCTTTTTCTGTGTATGCTTGTTCTATAATATATGTATCTCTCTCTCTCTCTCTTCGTGTGTCAATTTTCTTTCTTGAAGACGCCATTCCTATCTCTCTCTCTCTCTCTCTCTCTCCATCGCCTGGCCTCGTCTCTCTCTCTCTCTTCTCTCTCTCTCTCTCTCTCTCTCTCTTCCCTTCCTCGTCCGAAGCAATTGAAAGTCAGATAAAAATCAAAGGACAATGAATGAAAGTTTCCACAGAGTAAAAAAAAGAAAAAATCAAAATAGCCTTTTCAACCTCGATTGACGAAGAGAGAGAGAGAGAGAGAGAGAGAGAGAGAGAGAGAGAGAGAGAGAGAAGAAAAAATGGTTCACCAACCTATAATTTTCCTTAATCAATTTGCCTCGCCCCCCATTGCTGCTATCTGATGGCTTTGGTCGTGTGCATTCCATTCTTTTCTATTCTTTCCTTCCCTTCCATATTCTATGCTTTCTTTTCCTTCTATTTTCTCCTTCCCTTTTATTCTATTCTCTCTTTTCCCTTCTATATTCTATTCTCTCTTTCTCATCTATTCTATTCTCTCCTTATCTTCTATTCTGTTCTCTCTTTTCCTTCTATCTATTCTCTCCTTCTCTTCTATTCTATTCTCTCCTTCCCTTATATTCTATTCTCTCTTTCTCTGCTATTCTATTCTCTCATTATCTTCTATTCTATTCTTTCTTTTCCTTCTATTCTCTCCTTCCCTTCTATCCTATTCTCTTTTTTCCTGCTATTCTATTCTCTCCTTCTCTTCTATTCTATTCTCTCTTTTCCTTCTATTCTGTTCTCTCCTTCCTTCCTATTCTGTTCTCTCCTTCTCTTCTATTCTAGTCTTTCTTTCTCTTCTATTCTAGTCTTTCTTTCTCTTCTATTCTAGTCTTTCTTTCTCTTCTATTCTCTCCTTCCCTTCTATTCTATTCTCTTTTTTCCTGCTATTCTATTCTCTCCTTCTCTTCTATTCTATTCTCTCTTTTCCTTCTATTCTGTTCTCTCCTTCCTTCCTATTCTGTTCTCTCCTTCTCTTCTATTCTAGTCTTTCTTTCTCTTCTATTCTAGTCTTTCTTTCTCTTCTATTCTCTCCTTCCTTTCTATCCTATTCTCTCCTTCCCTTCTATTCTATTCTCTCCTTCCTTCTCAGAAGAATAGAAAGACTAGGTCTATTATGGATAGACTTATCCTTTCGCCTATTCTCTTCTGTCATCCTCAGATAGAATAGAAAGAATAGTCGCATAAGAGGACGGCCTGTCTATATACTATTCTATCCTCTATATGCCACAGAAGAATAGATGAAATAGTTGTATCAAAGATGGTGTGATCAGTTGACTATTCTATTCTGCCCTCTTCTGAGCGATTCTAGTGATTAGAAAGTAATTTCTCGATATAATGTGGTTCGGATCCCACAATAAGCCGTAGGTCCCGTTGCCAGGAAATCAACTGGTTCCTTGCCACGTAAGACTATCTAATCCTTCGGGCCAACCCTAAGAGAGCTGTTAATCAGCTCAGTGGTCTGGTTAAACTAAAATAAACTTCACAGAATACTTTGATCAGAGAAGCGTCTTTCTACTGACTTTTCTGTTCTGTTTTCCATTTCAGAGAAACAGACAGGCTGGTTTTATCATAGTGGTTCTATCATTCTACCATTCTCTCACTAATAACCCCAGAGGAGTAGATGTAATGGTTCTAAGGAGAATAGGTCTATCTATTGACTACTCCCTCCGCACCGCCGAAGCATACATAGAATAGTTCTGTCAGAAATGGCTCTACATCGACTATCTTGGATTTTCTGTGCATGGTTGATAGTGTCGATATACCAAGGGTTGGTGCACCTATCGACTATTCTATCGTTTCTTCCTTAGGAAAATGGTTGGGGTTCTCTCTCTCTCTCTCTCTCTCTCTCTCTCTTACCAAACTTTTGCTCCATGTAAGCCAATATTTAATGCAAGATTCAAGTCAGTTACGTTCGTGTTTCCACAATTTTGCGCCAGCATTATAGAGAGAGAGAGAGAGAGAGAGAGAGAGAGAGAGAGAGAGAGAGAGAGAGAGAGAGGTCTACTTTGCGTTCAATTTGGTCGTAAGATGCTAGAAAATTTACCCGCGAAATACCCTCAAGAAACTGACGTAGTTGCAGAGATTAATCTGGCTTTATGCCAGGGCGAGCTGTTGTTCCTGGAGCAGCCCTTTACAAGGAACTGACAAACTCGATCATTCATAAGGTCAATCCCATTAAAGCACGCTCAGGCAAGCGCATGCGTTAAATGGCTCGTCAAGAACAATAGGACTAGGGCAATTCGCACGTGGCATCGGCTCACTCACAGGGGAATGGGATAATACGACAATGGCCAATGGTGACCTCATGAAAATGGGGCTTCATTGCAATATCAAGTTCGAGTGACCGTCCTGTAGCCTTTGCAGAGAATGTAAATGGTTAGCTGCGTGTCCTGAAATATTTACACTCACTCATGTTAAACAGGAAGAGGAAGACAAGTCTGACTTCTAGACAGGCATTGGTAGGGTTCGACCGGAAGTTGTTCTGCATTAAAACAATATTTCGTTGGAACTACTAAAGATTTAAAATCAGTTCATATTAGAGTATCTATCAACTAGACCATATGATTCTAATTTGACAATGACGTGGACCGAGCACTGTTGAACACACTGAATTTAACTAGACATGTTTGTCATAAGAGCAAATTCAGCTTCACCAGCTCATGATTAACTGGAGAGAGAGAGAGAGAGAGAGAGAGAGAGAGAGAGAGAGAGAGAGAGAGAAATTGCATAACGTTTTCTGAGAACGAAACCCATAACAAATCAGTCTCCTACTTAGTATCATAGACGCAACCCCAAGCTCTGCATAAATGCTCAAATTGAGAGAACGAACGAAGTCGTTGCAGAAGAAAAGAGAGGAAACGTTGCATAAATAAAGGCAAAGTGACTGAAGTTGTAAAAGAGACACTCCGAAACATGCGCTGGGAGACCAAGAGGTCAGTTTGGTAGTTTGCCTTAACTGCCAGAACGAGACAGTCCTTACATCGGTCTATTCATGCACTATCTTAACCTCCCTCGCCCCTACCCTCCTTCCATCCTAGACCCTCCCATTCCTCTCTCTCTCTCTCTCTCTCTCTCTCTCTCTCTCTCTCTCTCTCTCTCTTCTTGACTCTTTTATTACTACATTTTCTGTCACATTCCAAGGCGCCCATACATCACTAAACATCATCTCGGTATATCCCACAACTATATCTAACATCTAGAGTCTATGTTGGTCATCATCAATTTCACTCTGGTCAGCTCTAAATTAAACTCTGTGGCTTCGGTTACGCAATAATGTTAGATAAGAATCTTTCCTTCATTGTCTTCTCAAGATCAGAGAGTTGTATTTCACACAACTATTTAAAAAATAAATATCCCCGGCACGAATTCCTGGCGCGTGAGTCTAGACGTGGAAGCTGAAGAGGTGATAATAAACACCCGCCTATCATAACCCAATAAGCAGGAAGCCACTCATCAAAGTTAGGCTAAGAAACGGGTATCGGTCTCCTCTGCTTTGCCACTCTTCAAGGAGGGCATTTGCTTGCTTCTGCGGCCTCATATCCGTTATCTTCACCATAAAGGAACAGTTGACATGCATTTAATGGCAATAATTTATCAGTTAGACCTCTTTAAGCAAGAAGAATAATGTTTGAAATCGACGGCTCTCTCAAAAGCATGGGTGTCACCTCGTTGCCGCATCATACGAAATTAACTGCCATTAAAAAAGGGTTCTCTAAAGTAGGCCTATGTGTCAAGAGCCCGATGACTACATCTGGTAGGCCTAGGTCAACCGACCGGGCGAGCGTAATGAAGACTTTCCTGTGATTAGAAGCTGTTATATAGAGTGTGAATGATTGAATGAGAAGATTCCGGTAGATACCCATATGAGACATTTGCACTTGTTCTTGTTTCTTGTTTCTTCTTCTCGTGTTCCAGAGCAGAAAGATTAAAGATTAGAGAACAGTTGAATCATGGTTAGAGACACCTTTATAAATTATTCTTATCATTATGAATAACATCTTGAAAAAGCCGTTGAATTGGCTAAAACTGCCTCATTAACCTTTTGCAGAAAATAGTCAAAGTAGCACCCAAAGTGTGTGTGTGTGTATATTATATATATATATTATATATTATATATATTATATATATATATATATATATATATATGTGTGTGTGTGTGTGTGTGTGTGTGTGTGTGTGTGTGTGTGTGTGTGTGTGTGTGTGTACAAAGATCGGGAACATGTAATATCTACTTCTTCATCAGCTGGAAAGTGCAACAGACTCCAATATGATGCAACGACGAGTTAACTTTAATTAGACAACTGCTGTTCTTTAACGAGGTCAGTTCTTTTGTGCTTAGTTCTCGTAGTTTCTTTGTTTATCTTCCAACAGATGGTTTTGCACATGCTATGGATATATTATGTGTCCGTCAGACAATGGCTAATTATTGGCCAGTTTAAATTAATATATATATATATATATAGATACTATATATATATATATATATTTATATAGATATATTAATATACATATATATATATATATATATATATATATATATATATATATATATATATATATATATTGATTATGAATAAGACAATGTCAGATAATAACTAATTATTCGCCAGCATTTAAAAAACAATATATATATATATATATATATATATATATATATATATATGTGTGTGTGTGTGTGGTGTGTGTGTGTGTGTGTGTGTGTGTGTGTGTGTGATTACTGAATCACGAAAGTTTGGAACGTGATAAATGCATAAATAAAGGCATAAGCCACCTTGTTCATCTTTCCTTCGTGGCTTATATAACCTTTATTTGTTTATTTGTTAATATACGATATATATATAAATTATAATTAATTAATCATTATATTATATATATATCGGTATATATATAGTATATAATGTGTTATATATTACATATATATACTATATATATATAAAACTGATAATAAAAAAAACAATGTTAGATATAACTAATTATTCGCCAGCAGTTTAAAAAACATAATAATATATATATATATATATATATATATATATATATATATAAAATATGTGTTTTATATACAATATTAATAATAATAATTAGATAAAAAAAACAATATATATACTATATATATAAACTGATAATAGAAAATTTTTTATATTATAACTAATCATTTGCCAATTTAAAGTAGCACATGTATACTAATTATCGTCAATAAAGATAAATAAGCATCTGCTTCAATTCTCCTTAGACTCATGACACCCGTTCTGCAAATCCCGTGAGTCTACTGGCCTTACTCAATACCTCTTGCATAACCTAAGCTTTCTTTGTTTGCCTGTCGACCATTTCTCGACCAGTGCAGCGAGAGCAGGTGTTCCGAGGGCGCCCCTGAAACGCAGAAGGAGTCCCTGAGCAAAACAGGAAGTGTCGTGGGGTTGGAGGTAGGTGGCTCGGCAGTGGCCACGGTCGTTGGCGTCCATTAGACTCAATAACTAGACTTAAAGGGACTTATGACCGGAGCCAGGGGGTCGACTTTCAAGAATA
Organism: Macrobrachium nipponense; assembly: GCF_015104395.2. Lineage (NCBI taxonomy): Eukaryota > Metazoa > Arthropoda > Malacostraca > Decapoda > Palaemonidae > Macrobrachium > Macrobrachium nipponense. The sequence continues at coordinate 23,749,875 of NC_087204.1, read as the reverse complement.
CCCTGCCACAGAAAGAGAGAGAGAGAGAGAGAGAGAGAGAGAGAGAGAGAGAGGAAAAGGATAGATTTTTAAAACTAACGGACATCATCATCCAATGATGAGAGCGAGAGGGAGAGAGAAATCGAGGGAGAGTGTGTGTGTAATGTGGTGGGTGGGAGGAAAGCTAGACTGTGTTATATCGTGATGGTCGTAATTATCTCTTGATTTAGTGCCCGTTTAAGATAACATGAAACAGAAGTGAAGAGGTTATTTAAGCCATTTACAATGCACGCAAGCAAGCAAACACTCAAGCAAAATACTAGGCAACTTGTCCGCTTAGTTGTAGTTGCTAGATCTATGTTGTTCTCCACGAAGGTTGACTCCCACTAAAGTTGACTGACTATTATAGATCTCATTTAAATCTTAGGTCATTGAGGATACAATAGATTTTTGAAGATGGGGGCCCTATATCACCACTTCCACCCCCATAAAGACTCTCAGAGATGACTAAGGTTTTTTTGTTAAGCGTAATGGAGTAGCGGCTGATATTCTACCTGTAGAAAAGTGTGGGTCCAGAGAGGAATTAAAAATAGAATACACAAATTTCCTACATTTATTTTGGTTCACTCCTGTCGAAAAAGGTTCTCTCTCTCTCTATCTCTCTCTCTCTCTCCAAAATCTGACAACTACCCATTGATATATTCTATTATTTAAAAAAAGATCCTTAGTTATTGGAAAAAGTGGAATTCTCTATTTGCTTTGTATTTTAGAAATCATTAAACTTAAAAAAACAAAAAACTGTTAAATCTTATCAAGAGTTCACAATTTAACGACCAAAATGTATCATCCAGTTTTTTGTTCGGAACTGGGTGGTTGATATCATAGTGGATTGAAATCTTTCGTAACTAAAAGTCAATTCACATATCTGATGATTAATAAAACTATTTATTTGCATGGCATAATTAATGCTAGCATTTGTAATCGACCAAACCTGCCCTTCGATAGCTAATGAAATGCTATAAAGCATTGCGTAATTAATAATAATATTTGCGCGGATAATGATAATAACTCGAGTTGGTCTACCCCTCCAAAGATACCATCGGGAACTGTACTCATTTTATGCCCAATATTATTAAAACAAGCGGCTCCAAAGGTTAGCACAAAGCTCTCCTAACAACTCCTTCCAAAATGGCGGTCGTAGGGGCAGATCTCTTAAAAGAGTTTCACTTTCACTCTGAATACGTGACGAAGACGTCAATGTTTTGATTTGGGTGGGTGAGTACTGTCTCAAGAAAGACTTCTTTATCGTGTTGCATCTCACCTGCGAGGTCGCTGATTCAACGGGCCTCTTGTGCTGGGAGGAGATAGTGGAATCCACCTTGATATGAGACAGGTATGGGCCGTTAAAAAAACCCGCAGGAACAAACGGAAATCCGTTTAATGAAGACTCCTTTTTTGGAGATCAAGTGGGTTGAGTCACAAATCCGCTGTCGTACGAAAAATGCCAATGATCCACAAGGAGGGTGGGCGAGAAGGTGGACAAAATTGATAAAATAAATTGCCACGTAAAGGTAATTTGAACAAGATTATTAATAAGATAAAGTACAGCATAACAAAAATTTCGATCGTTTTTAAGGCAGTCTGATAGAAATATGATAGTTGATCTTATTTTTAGCTGTGAATTTAACAGTTACAAATAAATTTTCAGCCTACGGATAAAAATAAATTTTCATCTTCCGATAATAATTAAGATATACAGCCGTAGTAAATAAAACAGGAATTGAGAATTGTAAAGAAATGGGCAAATATTTAAGTTTTAACAACCTTTACCAAAAAGAAAAAAAGAAAAAAAACAAGTGAAGGGTAATTTGTCTTTCAACTGGTAATATTACAATCATGTTTTTGTGGCTCATTAATAATCATTTCTCATGCATTGCATCTAAGTAACCATAGGGGATAGTGCCGTCAGGGCATCTCATGCGGTGCACTGCAGGCATTGCTTAAGGTTCTTTGCAGCGTTTCGGCCCGTAGCTGCAACCCCATTTCTACTGTATTTCCTTTCATATTCTCTTTCTTCCATCTTACTTTCCACCCTTTCCTAACAATTGATTCATGGTGCAACTGCTTTGAGGTTTTCCTCCTGTTACACCTTTCAAACCTTATACTGTCAATTCCCGTTTCGGCGCTGAATGACCTCAAAGGTCCCAGTGCTTGGCCTTTGGCCTAAATTAAATTTTCAGTTCAGCAAAGGACGCACCTCGTGTAATTAGGGAACAGAAAACAGTTAATCCTCAAGCGAGCATGAAAACGGAATGTGTCCAACGCATTCTCCTGCAGATTTAGAGCCACACACATTCAGTGGAAAACAGAGAAAAAGGTCGAGTGGGACTCGAAGTGTGACCAAGCGTCCACGTCGTCCTCTTGAGACACTTTGGATCGTTTCACACTTGTTTGAACCACAGAGTCACTCTTCTTCTTCTTCTTTTCGTCGTTACAGTTGCGCATTATGAAGAAAGAGGCGTGAATCATCTGCTTAATAGCAGAAGGCCAGACCGAACACTACTGCTGGAGAAAGCCTGGGGGAGAGCTCTGTACGACAGAATGAGTTGAGTGGTAGATAATATGACCTTTGTGGGTATTAATTAAAAGATCTCTCTCTCTCTCTCTCTCTCTCTCTCTCTCTCTCTCTCTCTCTCTCTCTCTCTCTCTATTAATATATATAATATATATATATATATATATATATATATATAGTTTCTGTGTTTCCTTTTATCCTTTGTAATTCTTTCGAATGAATACCGTATTCAATGGAAATTGAGTTTCAAATCAATGGTGCATGCAGGCCTGTTCCATATGAATAGGGTTCATATCTTGAATGATATATATATATATATATATATATATATATATATATATATATATATATATATATATATATATATATATATACATACATACATGTAGAAGCAAGGTTGGAACTGGAATGTATGAAGGGACTGCTGAACCAACTCTCCACTATGGAAAAGAAGTGCGGTTGTTAAATTCGAATGAAAGGCAAAAGCAGTATTGATGAAATGTTTGCATACTGTTACGCGATAAGAGAAGAAATCCAACGCTTAGAAACATGGAGATCAAATAGAAGGAATGACAAAAGGGTCAAGGTAGGTGAAAGAATGGATTAAGTGTTTAGAATGGTTCGGTCACGTGGGAAGAATGGCTGATGACAGGATAGCGTAAAAGAGGATACAGGTCTGAATTCAGCGCTGTTATGGAGGAGAATAGGAACACGCAGAAAAATGGTGAAAGAGGTATTTGAAAGAAAATTCTCAACATCCAGGAAGGGACAGAGTGCTCGCTACATGGAGGTAAGTGGCGCAGTGTTTGTGAGGTTGCTCGATGCACTGTTGGTGAGCCTTCCGTGGAAGTGTATGACGTGGCTAGTCCCATGGAAATTTTCTGCCCAGAGTATTCATCCACATTACAGCAATTTAGTCACATTTCCTTACATAAATCGATTGTGTTTCTGTTGACATAAACAATGGGATTATGTACCTGATACTTAGCCGACTGGGTGGCTAGCAGCCGCGGTTGAGAATAGGCATGAGTCTATCAACCCCATCCTGAAGAACTTCCTGGAAACCATATTTTCAGTATGTTTTACTTTATCCCCCGCCCCCCTTTTTTAAAATTATCTTATGCATTCTTGCTTCCCGTCTCGATGAAATTATCTCTCAAGGACATTAGGTGCTTTACTTCGTAATTATCTCTCGTCGCTCTGGCTCGCATCTTTTTCAGTCTCTCTCTCTCTCTCTCTCTCTCTCTCTTCTAATTACGCTCTCATTACAGGCGGAATTACGCCGAGTCATGACGGTGAAGTTGGTGCTTCCTCTTCGTCATCGGTTATATGTGATTTCGGGGATCTTTTTGTGCTTTCTTGGTTGTTATGAGGAGTTTTGTCCTTGCAGTGTGTTTGCGTTGTCTGGGTTGTTTGCGGTAAAGGAAGAAGAAAATAATTGACTGGTATCCGTCACAAACCACACACACACACACACAAACACGTAACGCAAGATGTCATTATTTATATGCCGGCAATGATTCGTGGAAGTAAAATGATAAAATTTGCCGAAATGGATATCACAAGGAATATGGTACTATTCAAACATACGCCATGTTTTAACAAGATTTCTTAGCACCACACATCTCTCACCTTTTACGGTCAGCTCTCAAGACAAGAGCCAGTGGTGGCTTAGGCCCAGATTAATCCATAACAGCATTGCCAGACTTACCTCTGTTGGTTGGTTAGATTCATTCAGTTCATAATCCGTAACTTACAATACTTAAAAATGTCTTTTGGTGTTGTCTCCTGTATCCATCTGCAGAAGCCTGTTCCCCCTGGTTCTACACATTAGCGTCAACTGACATGACACTGAGACATAAACACATTAATGCAGTGGATAAATACGAGCATCTTGTCATCACAGCTATGTCAGCTGTTGTTTATGGTTACTCTTAAAAGATGAGGAAGGGCATTTCTTTAAGTAGTAAGTGCATACGCCTTAAACATATATAGCCTAGGCCAACGAGTGTAAATTTTCAAGTTAGCTACTTTAGGACTTGTAGAATAACATATTTATAAACGTCCAAACGTGCATTTATCGTGACCGGGTCGATACATAATATAAGAGCATTTTCACCGGTCTAAGTCAAAACAAATTCACGTGTGTGCACCATGCCGTTGTGTAATTTACAACCAAAACTAGGCAATCGGATACCCCTTGGTAGTCATGATTGAAAAAAAAAAACATAAAAAAAGCAAGTGCTTTCGAAAGACATTGATTATTTGTTTTGATTATCTTCCATGTACGATATTTTTCGTTCCGCGTACGAAACGACAGGAGCATCTGTCGTCTATGAGACGAAAACCGCGAAAGCGATGCATTTGACGAGTTGAATAGTTGACTGACTGCCTCGTGTAATCCTATAACGTTCAATTCCAGAGAACGAGTCGCGCTGAGAGTCGAGGGGACCGGAGGAACGTATGAGGGGGAGGATAGGGATGGTGGAGGAGGAGGAGGAGTTGGAGTAACTAGAAGACAACGTGGAGTGGTAGCCAGGACAAGTCGACACACACTCCTCCTCACTTCCCTCCGTCAGTGTGTTTCTCACCGGGGAACCAACTACTTCTGTAGAAGGACTTACACGAAACTTGCCCTGTACCCAAGTATCCCACAGCCTTTTCGTCATGTTACTTGTGGCATGACAAGCATTTATGTTCTTACAATTGCTTGGCGGTGCTTCCTACAACTTTATAACAAGTGATAAAACGCCGTTTTTATGATAAAGAAAGGCTATTGACTGGGAAAAAGTTACCCGTTGCTTCGCGTGAATCTAAATACATCTCTTCCAGTGTTTTGTTACTTGTTAATTAACGGAAATCCGATTGGAAATCATCTATAGTGAATCTTACAGTATTTCTTTATACATACTTCCATGATGGAGACTTAATTCAGTAGGCCTATGTGCTGACACTTTCGTTACTTTTGGCACTCCAGTAGGACTTGCTAAATCGCCTTCATGTAGCCCGTGGAAGGAATCGCGAAATTCGACGGAGGCTGTATTTTAACAGTTATTTCCAGCTGTTCGGGGGCATTGCACATGGCCGGGGACACTAGTTATATTGCTAAAAGACAGCAAAAGATAAGTAAGTTGAGCAAATTTATTTTTTATGTATTTAAGTAAGAGATTTACTGCTGGGATTGACTGCATGTTTGATAAAATCTGTTAGTTTGTACGATTAATACCCTAACCTAAACTAGTCTAATTCACCTTGACGTAGGCCTAATTCAATTATCTTTTCCCTGTCGAAATGAGCTCTCCCCGCTCCCCTCCCCACCCCTGGCTTTCACAGGATGAGATTTTCCTCTAATTTACGTGTTATTTATGTATTTCCTGGAGTTGAATTTGAAATTTTCCAAAGCCGGTATTAATGATTTTTGGATTGTGATACAACAGTTGGCACAGGTGTGTATTTCTGGTGATAGAAGTTCACTCTCGACGTGGTTCGGAAGTCACGTAAAGCCGTTGGTCCCGTTGCTGAATAACCACTGGTTCCATGCAACGTAAAAACACCATACAAACAACAAACAAACACAGGTTACAGCCTTTTTGGGGTATTATTCATTTAATAATGCACAGAACCATCTATGTATTATTTGCAAGGTGACCTTAACGGGATATTACATTGGCCCAAACAGAGAATAGACTAAATTAGGAAAAGCTTCGAAGTTATTGTTATAATGGATTGTTTGTCTTTACAGTTATTGTTAAAGCAATCGAGTGAGGTTATTGTTGTTGATTGTACTGTATTATTACTAAATCACTCGGCAAAATAAGTAATGTGGCCTTATTAGGATTTTGTTGCTTACCTGATAGGATGATCTTGAGGCTAATTTCTATTTATTTTACATAAATGAGGAATTCTAGAGTACATTCTGACTGCATATAGATGTTTGTAATTTAGAAATGGGAAGGGAATTGTTACCTAGTTCGCTTATGATCAGTGCAGATATTTTAAGATTTCGGTTTACGTGCAATTTAGTGTAGGCGCACGCAGGAGTATCGAACGGAATTAATAAAACGAGTTTCCATCAAGGTCCAACTGGGTTCGTTGCTAAGTATGGCGAAATTTAAGTTGGGTATTGATAGGTAACACAAATACCATGCCGATCTCATAATATAAACACGCTAAACTGTATTTTTATTTCAACTTCAAGATTTGTTATTGTAAAGAGAAACTGTGGTTAATATAAATAATATTGGCGCGTCGGGTATTTCTTTGGAAATGAACCAAACCGAGACCAGAGGTTCACAACAGCCCACTTATTCCCTTTCAACACCTTACCACACTTACCGGCCACATTCTGGCAAGGAACCTCTTGGCATAATATCAGCTGATGTGAACTATCAGAAGCTGTCTTGTATCTGTATAGCCGATTCAGATTTTACTTCCCTTAGCTTCTAGGCTCAACAGGTGTGTGTACTGCAGTGATGCCGTTTTTTCTTCACAACATTGGCTTTCAGCAGTGTTACCATAGGCAGTTCATCTTATTTTCTACTTTATTTATGATTTAATGGTTAGAATGCGTATTTTCCGATGTATAATTATTTCTCGTGATGTTAGAAAACTACACGTCACTAGCTCAATATAAAGTATTTTTGACGAAGAAAAATAAAGGATTTCAATAAAATTCATTTGTATAAATAAGCAGGATATGTTTTATATCTTTATTTTCATAATAAAACATAAAAAGGCAAAGGGAAGAATTTTTTTCTTCAGTGCCGTGGCCTGTGGCCGGAAAAGCCAAGGAGGGTTGCCAGATGTCACCAGAAAGCCACACTAATAGACGAAATTCCTCAAAACGGCAACCCTGGGTCACTGTTTAGCTGGCAGTTGGTCGACCTAGGAATTGAACTTCATTTTCTGAGCACGTGATCTCATAACGGAAATGGACATGATTAAGAAAGGGAGGCTGTAAGGAAACAAAAGGTAGACTGAATATTCTAAAGCATTGCAGTAGGGAAAGAAAACGCGAGAATTGTGAATAATTGTTCTTATGCAGTGGGCACATCTATATTTCAGTTTTGATTTAGCATATTCTTTTTTTTGGGGGGAAAGGCTTTGTTATCTATAAATGGCTGGAGATTGCTTCAGGTAGAGGAGTTTACAATAGTAGGTATAGGCCTAGAGGGCTTCATACGAATAATAATAATAATAATAATAATAATGTTCTAATAATGTTTCCCTACTACTACTACTACTATATTATAATAATAATAATATTAATAATGATAATAATATTTAGTTAAGAGACTCTTTTTCAAGCATGTTCTATTGAAGGAGATTGTTGCTTCAGCTGCATTGATTTTTTAGAAATTATTCTACATTCTTCTTATTACGGCTTTTTCAGTGTTACATAGATCGGCGAGTAACGTGCCTATGAGAGGCATAAAGAAAATTCAAGATCGATTAAATTGTAAATATATATTGTTTCAAAGTAAGTCAAATCTGGCGTACATTACTTGGAAATATTTGCAAATTAATCGATCTTGATTTTTCGCAATGCCTTCCATAATAAGAATCGAGACGAATTTATATAAAATCAATGCAGCTGAAGCAGGAATCTCCTTCAATAGAATAATAATCCATTATTATTGTTGTTGTTGATGTAATACTTCTATTAATAAGAATTATTATTATAGGAGGTGATAGCGATCATGATCATCACTTTCATCATGATTATTAGGCGAGGACCCCTATCGACCCTTAGCCGGCCATCAGGCCAGTGGTTCTTATTATTTTGGTCGTTGCCGCCTTATAGAAGAACATCTGTTCACCCCAACACGATCTCCTCTTATAAAGTCAGATAGAAGCAGTCGCACTCTCTCTCGACCCAAACCCCTCTGCTCTCTCTCCCAAACACACCCAACCCCCCAACAAGACCCCAACAAGTTCCTCAGTGGATTTCACACTTTTAACTCGGTGTTTCCTTGCACCTGTTTATTTTTGTTTTTTTGTTTGGTTTTCGTTGTGTCGGTCACAGTACCCTTTTTATTGCCTTAATTCTCCCCGTTAAAAAAATGGGGAAAGTTGTCATAATGGTATGCAGCTCTTTATTTATCTCCGGAATAGCGTTTGTGGTTAGTTTTTTTTGTTTGTGAAGGGGATTGTGCAAAAGGTTATTCGCCAATTTTTACGAAACTCCACCAAAATGAGGGATTTCGTTACTGCCAATAATCGAATCAATCTTGGGGAAAATATAGTTCTCGTTATTGCCAATATATAACTTAATCGATCTCGGGAGAGATTCAAATCTGTACAATAGACACCCGTTGATGCGTCAGCATTGGAATTGGAGCATAAAATTTAGGCCAAGAGCCAAGCGCTGAAAGGGAAACTGGGAGTTGAGGTTAGTTAAGGTTTTAAGCTGCAACAGGAGGAAAACCTCTCAGCTGCCCAGTGAAACACTAGTAGGTACTTCTTTGTCTTGTTATCTATGCGTCTCACCTACTCCGAGGTTTTAGTACTAAACGTGGCAGGAGCTCCTTTGGGACGCTGTGCTTAGTACTAGCTCCTCGGGGATCAAAGTATTATATACACCCATTTCTTTATTGTGGTATACAAATTATATTAAAAAACGATATCTTCGTGAGCCGTCTACTTTACATTTTACCATTCGGTGTTTACACGTCTATCTGGACCGTGGGTGTTTAGTACTATAGCAGATTCACATCAACCGTGCATTTGATGTCTAGGACCCGGCCCTTACGACGCTCCTGATTGGCTGTTGATAAGCCAATCACCGGGCTGGAAACTCTCAGTCTCTCGAGAGAGTTCACTTAGACAGGACGTACGTTCCAACTCTCCTGAGGGATAAGTCTTTCAAAAGTATCCCTCTGGAGAGATGGAATATGCATCCTGCCTATGTGAACTCTCTCGAGAGTGAGAGTTTCCATCCCTGTGATTGGCTTATCAACCGCCAATCAGGAGTGTCGTAAGGGACTGGCCTAGACGTCAAATGCACGGTTGATGTGAATCTACGTATAGTACTAAACACCCACGGTCCAGATAGAACGTTGTATTTAGACCGTGTGAACACCGTATGGTAAAATGTAAAGTAAACGGCCGCACGAAGATATCGTTTATTAATATAATTTGTTTACCACAATAAAGAAACGGGTGTATATAATACTTTGATCCCCGAGGAGCTAGTACTAAGCACAGCGTCCCAAAGGAGCTCCTGCCACGTTTAGTACTAAAACCTCGGAGTAGGTGACGCGTAGATCAGCCGGAATAGCACCGAAACACACTCAAAACACTATTGTTATGAGAGAGTGGAAAGTCAGATGGGAGAAAGAGAATATGAACGGAGGTACAGTGAGAGGAAAGATAAATGTCGCAGATAGGGGTCGAAGGGGCGGTGCAAAGAACCTTAAGTAATACCCACAGAGAACCACGAGAGGTTCAGTGGTAGCACTACTCTTCTACGGAGCTGATGGAGTGTTGAGGCTGAAGGTAGAGTATTGGTTTGGTTTCTCAACCCTGGAGGTGTTGGCGGTTTCCGAAACATTTTCTCCCTAGGGAAACAGAGATATTATTATTATTATTATTATTATTATTATTATTATTATTATTATTATTATTATTATTATTATTTTAAACCAATCTTGGGGACCATAGCAAACAAAATGCATTGATGGCCGTCTCTCATGAGGTAACGACAGACAATTTGATGATTCGGGAAACAGAAGAGAGAGATAACTCCGCATCCTCCGAATTTATCAAATCTTAGGTCCCAGTGCTTGGCCTTTGGCCTAAATTCTACTTATATTCTATTCATAAATGTCTTTGATTAGATGTCTTAATTCCTTCTTTAAATGTCTCAAGATTTTCTCATCTTTTTGTAGGTCAGTGGGTCAATTGATTAATGACCTTAGTGAAAAAAATCGTTAAAAAAACTTGGAAAAACTTCCCCAATGTAACTTATTAAAAGCGCAGTAACTTTATTCACGTTGCCAACATTAAACACATGACAGTATGATGTCCTTGACATAAAGACGAAACCGGTTAGGTTCTGCGTTCTCCCAGAGGTACATTCTTGCTTCTGGGGGATTTTCAGCTTATATTTAACGTCGTCAGTGCCGTTGTCTTCACGCTTATGGGCCGCTAACTTAAAGAAAAACGCGTATGCATCATGAACCACAGCTCTCTCTCTCTCTCTCTCTCTCTCTCTCTCTCTCTCTCTTTCACGTGTTCGCTTCGCATCTTGACAAATCCAACCCAGCTGTTGCTGACACAAACGTCCAGTCACTAATTGAAACCATACAGTACCCTCCTATGCTGGCAACGCGCGAGAGAGAACCGAAACCAGCCCGGAGGATATTATTAAAAACCAAAGCGCGTCAGTCGTCTGACTTGCTGACATCGCTGCGAGGTCACCGCTGACGAAGCTTATTAGCCGCGTGCGTGTAATTCGAGCTGACGTCATCGTCTGCGCATCGCATTGCGAAGTGATCAGCTGATGTTGTTATTTATATATCAATTTTTTTTAGTTGATATTGACATCTGGAGTTTTACTTCGAGGAATATTTTAAAATTCATTATCGCTTACTCGTGGAGTAAGCCTACACACTACTTTGTTGTTGTTGATGTTGTTGTTGCTCTTGTTTGGGGTGTAGGAAAGGTCCATGGAAAAGCCTATAAAGGTCTGAAAAAGGTGTTTTGCGTTGAGTTAAAGATACAGGAATTTTAGGATACGATATTTATGATGAATTTATGAGAATGAAAATGTAAAAAATAATGTGCATGTTAAAAAGTACAGAAAATTTATTTCTTATACAATATAGGTGAAACAACGCTGTCTTTGACTGTAGATTTCAGCATGCGCCTCGAGTAAGATGGAGGTCGGATCATGCCTTGTTAATTCCCGTTCGATGTTAACTGTCATTTATTTTACATTATTATAGATCACTATCGTGTTCATTAGTCATGAGAAAATAATTGACTATTGTTACACTTTTCCCTTTTGTTATGATGACACATTGTGGGAATTTCTCTGTAGAACGGGTAATGCCGTCAGTGCACCTCACGCGGTTCACTTTAGGCGTTACTTAAAGTTTTCTGCAGCGTCCCTTCGTCCCTAGCTGCATGCTCTTTCCTTCCTTTTGCTGTACGTCCGTTTATAGTCTCTTACTTTCGTCAACTTTCTCCTAACAATTATTTCATAGTGCAACTGCGAAGGTTTCCTCCTGTTACACCTTCCTAACCTTGTTATTCTGTTTACCTTTAAGCGCTGAATGACCTCATAGGTCCTGGTGCTTGGCCTTTGGGCTAAATTTTATATTTTTATTTAAATTCCTAGATTTTTGTTTATCTCAGTTTATATTCCCAAATTTTTTATTCCAGTGTATGTTCCTGAATTTCATATTCCAATTTATTTGCCAACATTTTATAGTCTTATTCCAATATAAGGAGCCAGTGGCCCTCTACTGAACGCGACATGTAAAATACCCGTGGAATATAAACCTTCCATAGAATATTGCGTTTCATATTGTACGTAGTATTCTTAGGAGAATCGAGGGGAGGCTGAGATGGTATGGAAACCTGTTGAGGAGAGATGAGGACCACGCTGGGAGACATACTATGGGGGTGGAGGTGCAAGGAAGAAGAAAAAGAGGGAGACCAAGAAAGAGATGGAAGGACTGTGTGAGAGGAGACTTACATGAGAAGGGAATTGATGAGGCAGAAGCGCAGGATAGAAATAGATGGAAACGGCTCATCCGAAATGGGAACAAGCTGGGAAGAAGAAGAAGAAGATTCTTAGGAGAATCGAGGAACACTTGACCCAGTCGTAATGAAATGGTAAAGTAAACTCCACGTGAAAAAACATTCTGTATTCAATGCAATTCCCTGTATCATTGGTAACCTCCTTTTGACTTCGACCTCCACTAGTGTCCTTCGTACTTTTAAAGGGCCAATAAACATCCAAACAGCTTGTTTTTCCAGGTGGCCAACTTGACATCCATTGGCTCTCTCACACCCCATGGCAGGGCGTGAACTGTGAATGCCCCACACTCGGTATCATATAGACTTCAATAATGAACAGTTAACAGTCGAGGGGTCGCGTTCTGCAGCGTTGTGAGGCGGGCGGTAAACGGTTTTAGAAGAAAAATTTTCTTTGATGGTGCGAACTTTATCAAATAGTTCTGCTATGGGTTTCTTATTTATATTTTATTGTATTTATAGATCTAATGAAATGCTGCTTATTGTATTTTGATTTTTAAAATCCAAACCGGAAAGCAGAGAGTATATATATATATATATATATATATATATATATATATATATATATATATATATGTGTGTGTGTGTGTGTGTGTGTATATATATATATATATATATATATATATATATATATATATATATATGTATATATATATATATATATATATATATATTATATATATATATATATCAGTTGATTGCACACTGTTCCATAAGAATTATATTCGGAAACAGCATGCCGTATTTTTTGTGTTGCTTATGAATTCATCCTTGAAATCAGCAATGAGTCCTTAAAGACTATCCAGCAAAATAAATAAATAAATAAATAATAGATAAATAAGTAGAAAAAGACGAGTTGCATCTCCATTGAGATTTATGGCCTCTTTTCCAGAGAAAGACTCAGTTATACAGAAGAATATTAGGTCAGCTGAGTCGTAGTCGGTTCTCAAGGTTATAATTCTAGTACAGCTGATTTCTCAAGATTACTAAATTGTAATTTCCCAGAGATTGAACTTCAGTTTCCCAATCAGACGAGAGAGGATCTTTTTAACTGTCTTGCATCACTCAGCCTTAGATTGATAATAGCACCCACTAGGAAAACGTACAATTGCATATGAATATTTGGAAATCTCTACAGTCTTCCGTTTTTCCCAATTTTCTTAAGCAATACGTACATCTGCAGATGTGCAGATGAACGAAAATCAGAATAACTTTTAACTGTCTTGCGTCAGTCCGTATTAGATTGATTATATTACGACCCAAGAGAATAACGTACTGCTGCATTTGAATATTTGGAAATCGCTATCTGCCTTCGTTTTCCCCAGTTTTCTTAAGCAATACATCTGTCTGCGGTGGTGGGGTTTGCCACTTCCCTTGGGTATAGGTTCCCTCCTCCTCCGCACCCTCCCCCCATCGGCAATCTGAGATTTTTTTTTTTTTTTTTTTTTATCCGACCACAGTTACATAAGGGCATAAGGTTACTTTCTAAACCCTTTGTTGCATAACACACTGAACAAATCAACCTCGGCTTTCAACCGTATGAACTCGACCGTTTGGAGAACATGAACGTACCCTTTCTGCTTTCGTGTTTATTTATTTATTTATTTTTTATTTTTTTGTTCCTTGAGCATTTAATGTATTGGTTAGAAGGTCGTTTGCGCTTTGTTTTGATGCTCGTTTGTAATGGTTGCAAAGTAAATACCACCTTTGTCTTGTAATTTTAAACTAAAGGAAATTATTCAGTATTGTCCTTTTCAGGTTTATCATTGTGATGTTATACCGTTATGCATCATAATTCTCTTCCCCTGTGGGGACCGTGGTGAACTGTAGGCATTACTTAAGAGTCTTTGCAGCGTCCCTTCGGCCCCAAACGGCAACCTCTTGCATTCCTCTTACTGTACCTCCGTTCATATTCTTTCGTCCATCTGACTTTCGCTTTGAGGTTTCCCTCCTGTTACGCCTTTCAAACCTTCTTACTCTCAGTTTCCCTTTCAGGGCTGAATGACCTCATAGGTCCCAGCGCTTGGCCTTTGGCCCATTTTCTGTATTCTATTCTATTCATAATTCTTGTCAATATCTCAAAAGAAAGTTCCAAAGCGTCACTCAAGTCACTGCAATGTTCTCCATAGCCAGGGAAAATAACCAAGAACATTTGCTTGCGCGTTAGTCAAGCAAAAACCGCAAAATATGTTTTTTTTTCTAATTTTTTATTATTATTATTATTATTATTATTATTATTATTATTATTATTATTATTATCATCATCATCATTATTATTATTATTAATTTAAAAAATTATAGTAGCACTTAAAAAATCCTCATAGTAGCACGAGTCTTCAAATGGAGAAACAAATCCACAGTTATGTTAAATGTACATATATTTAAATTTAAAACTTTTAAGGATAACTTAAAGTTTTAAATTTAAATATATGTACATTTACATAACAGTGGATTTGTTTCTCCAATTATTATTTATTATTATTATTTTTATTATTGTTATTATTATTATTATTATTATTATTATTATTATTATTATTATTCTTTAATTATATTATTATTATTAAGAAGGGTATTATATTGCACGTTATCTCATGCATCTGCCTTTGTGTATCCACAAGCAAATGTTGAACACGAATTGATTTAATTGGCAAGAGTTGATCGCATAGTTCTCCAGTCACATACATCATGATGCAGTTGGCGTCTCATTGACGTTATCGAAGTTGTATTTGTTGTTATTGTATTAGCTTGGGTTCCATGATGCTGCGCCTTGACGTTTGTAATTCATTATATATATATATATATATATATATATATATATATATATATATATATATATTTATATATATATATATACGTATATATTATATATATATATATATATTATATATTATATATATATATATATATATATATATATATATATATATCTATATATATCTATATCTATATATATATAGATATATATATAGATCTATGTATATCTATATATATATATATATAGTATATATATATATATATAGAGATATATAGATATATATATATATATATATATATATATATATATATATATATATATATATATACACATACTCCATGATGATGTACTCTTACCGGGGTAATGTGTGTGTGTGTATGTGTGTAGAGTCTGTTGGTCATTTTTTTTACCAAATACGTATATATTTGTAATATAGCCACAGTCTCTCTCGTGGTCAGGTCGGCATCGTGACCTCGTTCTGATTACTCTGGGTGCGAGTTCGAATCCTACTACCGGACATCAGAATTACTTCATATTTCTTGCATTTGGATCTAAGGCTGTGTAGTGCCCATCTTATCCAAAATGTGTGAAGAATTCGAGATCTTAAGATGGTATTGTGGATACTGCAATTACAATTTGTATGTATGTATATATAACACTCAAAGGAGGAAGTAAGTAAATAGATCTGTGGAGAAAGAGGAAAGGGGAGCTATAAAGATAACATAAATTTGGCCATGACTCATAATCGCCCCCGCCCCCCCCCCCCCTAAACCAGTCTTGCAATTGCACCGTGACTTCCTCTTTCCTAATTTGTTCATCTAAAGTTCTTACCCTCTCTTCATATGAAAAAGGGGGAGAGAGAGAGAGAGAGAGAGGGAAGGGTTAAGGGGGGGTTGGGTGGAGTTAGACGTTAGTGCGAATTACACTGAAGTAGCGCTGATGGATTGGGACAATAGTCAAGATCTAAGATCTCCCAGAGTGAAGGAAGCTGGTATTTATCTCATTGAAGCATCTGAATCACGTCTCGAAACTGCTTCGAAGCAGTTGGCGGAATATTGAGATTTGGCCGTTATTGGAGACTTACTGATACGCTTTTGTTTTCGTTTCGCTTTGTTGTTGTTGTTGTTGTTGTTGTTCTATTGTTGTTGTTCTTGTTGACGGGGTAGGAAAGCCCCATGGAAAAGCCTAAAAAGGTCTGAGATATGTGTTTCGCGTAGAGTTAAAGATACAGGAATTTTAGGATAGGATAGTTATGATTTATTTATTAAAATGAAAATGTTAAAAAATAAATAATGTGCATGTTAAACAGTGCAGAATAATTATTTCTAACAAAATATAGCGTATTTGTTTGAACTTTTTTTGTTTTCGTATTGGGAGGCAGCCAGCAACAAAACTATTTTTTAGAAGACTTTGTCAGCTGATGGCAGCAAATGAGAATTCTCCGACGTTTTCGTCAGTGAAGTTTTTATTTTATTTTGTTTTGTTTTATTTAGTTTTCTTTTTATCTTTCGGTGGGTGTGGTCGGAGAGGAAGTGCTTTTTGGGACTTTTGTATCGTCTAGTGGAACGATAGTATTTTATTTCTTTCCCTTTTTGGGGAACCAGTAATGTAAGTTTATGTCAGATGGTTGTAGAAATATGTATGCTGATAGTTATGGAGATTTGATTATATATATGTATACACACATATATACGCATCTTTATATAGTGTATATTACTTTTTCTATCAACTAATTATTGGGAATGCAATTGGTATTTTGAACTAACTAATTAATGGGGATACAATGAATATTTTGAACTAATTAATGGGGATACAATTAATATTTTGAACTAACTAATTAATGGGGATACAATTAATATTTTGAACTAACTAATTAATGGGGATACAATTAATATTTTGAATAACTCATTAATGGGGATATAATCATTATTTTGAACTAACTAATTGATGGGGATATAATTAATATTTTGAACTAATTAATAGGGATACAATCAATATCTTGAACTAACTAATGGGGATACTATTTATATTTTGAACTAACTAATTAATGGGGATACAATTAATATTTTGAACTAACTAGTTAATGGGGATACAATTAATATTTTTAACTAATTAATGGAGATACAATTACTATTTTGAACTAACTAATTAATGGGGATAAAATTGATATTTTGAACTAACTAATTAATGGGGCTACAATTAATATTTTGAATAACTCATTAATGGGGAAACAATTAATATTTTGAACTAAGTCATTAATGGGGATACAATTAATATTTTGAACTAAGTCATTAATGGGGATACAATGAATATTTTGAACTAAGTCATTAATGGGGATACAATGAATATTTTGAACTAAGTCATTAATGGGGATACAATGAATATTTTGAACTAAGTCATTAATGGGGGATACAATTAATATTTTGAACTAACTAATTAATGGGGATAGAATTGATATTTTGAATAACTCATTAATGGGGATACAATTAATATTTTGAACTAACTAATCAATGGGGTTACAACTAGTATTTTGAACCCCTTTTCTTATTAAAGATAAGAGGACCTTGTATGGTATTAATTTTTAAAAAAAATATAATTTTTATTTATTTATTTATTTATTTTTTCAAGTTCACAACATCCGATGATAACAAAGAATTTGGGCGGATTTGGTAGGATGAGAAATGGGTGTCTGAGTGAGCGCAGATGGGTGTTTTGTGACGGTTAATAGTGATAATAATGGGTGGGCGGGTGCTGGGGGAGGAGGGGGCTCTGGGTGGGCGGGGAATGCGCCACCCCCCACACTGGTATTTATATATACTTTTAACCTATTTAAGTAAATTGTCGCTAGCTCATAACGAATGCATTTTAACCCAGCAGACGTCCCTTTTCTAATCTTATCTTTTATTTTGTATTTCCTACCTTTTGACCTTTTTTTTTTATTTTATCTTTTATTTGTAATTCTACAACTTTTTTTTTTACCTTTTATTTTGTAGCTCGACCGTTTCAACTTTAGTTTTGTATTTCGACCTTCCGACCTTTTTGTACTTAACTTCAGTTGAGTATTCCGAAAACCAGAAAGTTAGCTGCTTTTGTGTGTGTCTGTTACAGTAGTATATATCAACTCCTATTACGCATGCGTGTTAGTGCGCAGCATACCATTGCATGCGCGCGTTAAACCCGTTCATTCATATTTCGTTCTTGCACGGACTTCTAACAAGCCGGGTTGGCGTCAGTCGTTTCCCCCGAGTGTGTGTGTTTGTGTATGTGCCGGGTGTGAGAAAGATACTGGTTGTCTTCAAGTAACGTCATGACGTATATACCTCTCTGATTACTGCCAAGTTGCTCTGCTGATTGTCTTATTGCGTTGAATTTCGGGAAGCCTCGTTGTGACTCATTAACTCTTAGCGCGGTCCCCCTGAGTGAGGAGTTTTATAGCGAGTTTTCGAAACGTTTTTCCTGTTCGCACTAAATTCCTCTCTCTCTCTCTCCTCTCTCTCTCTCTCTCTCTCTCTCTCTCTCTCTCATTATTTAAGATACATAAAGAGTAGTGGCTTAGGGTAGGTACGGAGGTCCCACCCCTCCCTTTCTTCCCATAGCTTCTTATCATCTCTCTCTCTCTCTCTCTCTCTCTCTCTCTCTCTCTCTCTCTCTCTCTCTCTCTCTCCTTTGAATACCGTCATTGAATAAGTCATTTACAAGTCACTCATTTACAAGTAGTTATGCAGTTGTTGATAATTGCTCTTGAGGGAATTGCGGAATTATTGCTAATGCTACGATTGCTGTTATTATCATTCATGATGTCTTTATTGTATCAATCCCGTAAGGAGATAGTGCCACCTGCTTGCCTCACGCGGTGCACTGTAGGCAGTACTTGAGCTTCTTTGCAGCAACCCCTTTCATTCCTTTGACTGTACCTCCGGTCATATTCGCTTTCTTCCATCTGACTTTCCTCCTGTTACACCTTTCAAACCTTTCTACTCTCAAATTTCCCCTTGCAGCGCTGAGTGACCTCGTAGGTCCCAGCCATTGGCCTATGGCCTAAAATTTAATATTCCTATTCCAGTCTATTCTATCAATGAGGAGGTCGTCCTAAAAGGGATGGCTTTAACAAAGGCAGGATAGGTGTCGCTAGCTGATTCAGTTGCATGGCCTTGGCGAACGTCATCTGAAAAGTAACCATTATTATTATTATTATTATTATTATTATTATTATTATTATTATTATTATTATTATTATTATTACTCCCTTCTGAGGGATAACGTCAGAAAAATAATCTTTCCATGAATCGTAGTAATGCATTTATGTACTGAATAAAATAATAATAATAATTTTATTATTATTATTATTATTATTATTATTATTATTATTATTATTATTATTATTATTATTATTATTACCACCCTCCGCCTTTATTTATATCTCAATGTGTTCCCCCTATTTAGGATATTCTAATAATAGCCGAAAGGGTCCTTTTAAAAGCTTCCTTTGACGGCCATAAGGACCCTTGATTTAGGGCATTTAACCTCGAGTGCGAAGTTGAGGGCGTAGGCCTAAAGCTCTCCCATGATGCCCCGGGGGTATATATAGGCCTATTAAAGATTAGTGACCCTAGGGGAACTTTAACGCAGTGTAAGACGAAAGGAAATTTGGAAATATTTATAATCTGTATGATTTTTCATTTGGGTTATTTGGTAGTTCGTCTTAATTCAGATATTATTCTTGTATATATATGAAGGATTTTGTTATGTGCAATGTATAAACTATATGTCTGTATATGATATGTATGTTTATGGATATAAATAATTTATATATAAGTATATATGTGTGTTTACACACGTATATGTATGCATATAATATATATATATATATATATATATATATAGATATATATATATATATATATATATTATATATATATATATATATATATATATATATATGTATATATATCTATATATGTATATATCTATATATATAGATATATATATATATAGTATATATATATATATATATATATATATATATATATATATATAGAGAGAGAGATATATATATATATATATATATATATATATATATATGTTGTGACAAAGTGCCAAGTATCTGGTTACTACACTTACCATTCATTAATTGTTACCTCACAACAGCCAGACACCTGAACCTTCATCACAGGTACTAAACGACTGAATACTCTAAAGGCAACAGTGATCCCTTAAACAACTTACCAGTATTGCAGAAAATCAGACTAAGTTCATTAAAACAGGTGTGAGGTAATCTCAGGTAATTAAATTAATTACAGAGCATCACTCCATCAACAACTTTAAAAGTTTAAGTATTTCCCTGATTTCAAAAGTCTAAGTACTTCCCTGGTTCTAACTCACTTCAAGTAAATTGAAGGAAAACAGCTCAATTACCACTCTACATATGTTTCTACCTAAGCAAATCATTCTAATATACTGGTGAAAAAGAAAACACTTAAAAAAAAATTTAAATATAAAAATTTATTATCAAACTCAAAATTTATAAGTGAAATTCACAATATCAGGGAAAATTACTGTTACTTGAAAACAAAGTAAAGTTTAATTAATTCTTGAAATTAAGTAAAATTAAATCAAAATTAATTTCTCACAAAATTCAAGAAAACCAATTCAATCAAAATTTAAAAGTTTTAGGTAATAATTAAAATTTGGAAATTATTTCACAAGTGCTAAACAACACTAAAATTAGAAAAGAATTCTAAGTAAATGCAAATTAATTCACAAGTGCTAAATTCAAATAAATGTGCAACGATTAATGATTGAAAACAACCAAGTTAATTAAATTGTGAATGCAAATGAAAACACAGAAAAATGTGGAAAATACCAAAATTGTAAAAAGCACTAATCACACTGAACATAAAATAAAAACACACACTTCAATAAGAAAATGGATAATGCACAAAAAAATAAACAACTCAATAAGAAAATGGATAATGCACAGAAAACAAGCACAAAACAAAAATTTACAATGTGTAAAAATTGAAATCGTTTCACTCAAACCATTGTAACCATTAGTTCTCTAAATCATTGTAACTATTAGTTGCAACTAATAAACTTTCATTAACACACCAATTGTCTTTCTGCTGCAGCTTGTTTCACAATTCACCACACAATTCACAATATTTTTCAAAAGAAAAGGCGCCGTTACACACTTGTACAATGTTTGTTCAGATTCCACAAAAAGCACTAAATAATACTAAACTCCAAGAAATCCGAAATCTAAAAGTTACGAGTGACCAATTTACGTTACATTAATATCAAGTATGGCGAGGGGAGAGAGAGAGAGATAAACGCTTTGAGGATTTAAGGCTGAATGAATGCTTCCTTCCTTACGGAAACTGGACAGTGGATATCACACAAAACATTTTGGGCATGCGAAAGATGGTGCAATCTTTCCAGAAGCTTCTAATATGACGTAACTTTACAGAAAAATCGTGAAATCTTCACGTGCTATTCGGCAAAGACATACGTGTATGAAATCAGTCGTGAACGTATTAGCTCAACAAAGACAAGTACTTGATCAAGACAGAAATCCCTTATCAGACGTGATGACAAGATTCCAAAACACAATGGAGATCTCGAGATCTCTTATCTCGAGGCATTGACATATTAGGGAAACAATCTCTAGCTTCGAATGGACAAAGTTAATCTCTCTCTTTTCACATTCTACGTTATATAATTTTAAATTACGTTATATGAAATCTGAACATACATTTTTAGACATCCTATAACTCTAAGCTAGCTAAGGAATCTGAAAAAGTTGCCAAACTCTTTTCTAACAGGTTATACAGTCAAAGAGAAGATATATTCGTTATCGAATTAGCAGCATTATATATATATGTATATATACATATATATATATATATATTATATATATATATATATATATGTGTGTGTGTGTGTGTGTGTAAATATAATGTGTATGTGATAATATATATAATAGTATATATATATATATATATATATATGTATATATATATACTCATATACAGTATATGTGTGTATGTTTGTACATTACATATACAGGAGGGAGAGGGGCTGGCGTTATGTTTGCTGTTGGCTCAGTGAGACTTATACACTAATTGTAAGGAACCCATTGTACCTGGTAATTAGGCAATTGCAGTGGGTTGCAGTCAGGGTAGAGACGTCGAGTTGAAATGCGATGTGAATATTGCTTTTAACCCTTTTTCTCCCTCGACGGCCAAACTTTGAAATCGTATTCCTGCTCTTTGTATTTTCTCGTTGTTATTTTGTTTTTTTTCTTTGCCATTTGTTCTTAATATAATTCGGTAAGTGAGGATCATAATTGGTCAACTTATTAGATATGGATCGGAAAAAATAATTTATGACGAAAAAGTTCTGTGAGCGACTTGCGAAAGGTATCTTAAGAAAAAAAAGAAAAAGACACGAAATACAAAGAAAGCGTCATTCAAACGATTATCATCAGTAAATGATGAAACAGGTAATGAATACAGCGCGCAAAGAGCAAACTGCAAAGAAAAACAAAAACGAAACAACTAAAAAAAACAAAAAAAAACAAGGTACTGAAATGTAAACAAACAAATATGCAAATAGAATCACCTACTCTCCCTACCGTCCATACCCAGCAGGCTACTACCCATCCCTCCCCCTCTTCCCCATACCCTTATATTTTATAAAACGCTTGTTACCAACAAAGGGCGCCCTGGGGGTGCGACAAGGGCCCCCGGAGCGCAGAACGCCTTTAGGGTGCCACCCGAAAACTTTCGAGGGCCCCTCTCGACGCATCTTAAGGGCGTCTAACTGGTCGTGGTCAAATCAGGGCTTGTTCCGGACCCGTCTTGGACTTGTGACTGTGGAGGCTGTGATTTGTCCTCGGATTTTGTTCTCGCTTTGTTGTTGTTGTTGTTGTTGTTTTGTTCTTCTTCTTCCAAGGTTGTTCGTCTGCTTCCACCCGTTACCGTAAGCCTACTGTGCTCTTGATTGCTCCCTTAAGGAATAGTGGCGTGGTCGGTTTGTTGTTGGCGTGCCACCTCGGTGGCCGCGA
>NC_087204.1:23699236-23721736 GCF_015104395.2 Macrobrachium nipponense | reverse complement strand
ATAATCAGGTTCCAGTTTTGATTGATGTGGTTCAGTTTAAGGCTTAAATTTCAATCTTACAAAGTGATCAAGTCCCAAGACTGTTTTAGTTATTTGATCTTAATGTTTCATCCTGTACTGTATTTCTGTACCTCCCATGAGTGTGCCAACCTTCAGATCGGCGTTCCTTGTCTTCCTGTCAGGAAACTGGCTTTGTCCTACCCGGGTTAGAGTGGTCCAGAAAGTCGTGGGTTATTTACAGTGAGGAGGAACCCCCTAGGGAGGCTGTGCCATCAGTGCACCTCACGCGGTGTACTGTAAGTTGTACTTGTTCTTTGCAGCCTCCTGTCGACCCCAAGCTGCGACCCCATGCATCCCTCTTAACTGTACCTCCGTTCATATTCCCGTTCTTCCATCTCACTTTCCACCCTTTCCTGACGGTTGTTTCGTAGTGCTACAGTGAATTATTCCTCCTGGTACACCTTTCAAACACCTTGTAACACCTCCTTTACTCTCAGTTTTCCTTTCAGCGCTGAATGACCTCGTAGGTCCCAGCGCTTGGCCTTTGGCCTATATCTTAAAGATTCCAATAATCAGAAGGGCGCAGATACAACACTTTTGGCGTTGAAATTAAACACTGTTAATATTAAAGTGTTGATACAATTATATGCATTTCTGTCCAATTATCATCGGTAACAAGCATTGAAATATACGATGATTCTTCAAGGTCACAGTTAACAGATCACAAACCGGTAAGATCGTAGCGAAATCACGGTAAAGAGAGAGAGAGAGAGAGAGAGAGAGAGAGAGAGAAGAGATCCTAGTGATTCAGCGAGTCAGGATAAGGTGACTGTCTCATAACTCCGATGCTTCGTATTGAAAGAGCATCTCACTCATTCCAATTCATTGGGCCTGAGAGAGAGAGAGAGACTCCTCACTTATCTCTCTGGCGTTGGTTGACCAGGATCCACTTGGGGGGTGGCATTTTTCAATAAGGAGTCAATGGGTGCCACAAAGTGGAGGTCAAAGCCTGCTATTTTATATAAAAAGAATTTATTCAGAGATGAGGAGAATGTAGCCGTGTCTTCGTAACCACTGTATAACGAAAGGTTCTCAAAGTTGACTTGACTTACCTTGATTTCGAAATGTTTTTTTTTTTTTTTTTTTTGACCAAACCTTGTCCAAGACTTTTCAATATAGACGCGATTTTGCAATTATTTTATAACAAGCGCTTTTGAAAGGTTAGGTCAGTGGCTTTGATAGGATCTCAATTTTATAACGCCATTGAAATGTGAAGAATATAGTCATGATTTTGTCAGATTTTTCGTAATAAAATGGTGGTCATAGATGAAGAATATGACGGTGATTCATGATGATAAGTTTTTCTGTTATCAACTAATAATTAATCTTTAAAGATGCATACTTCTGTGATTTTATAATATTATACAACAAAAGTTATTACAAGACGAGATATATAGCCGTCACTTCGTTATAATTATAGAATAAAAGCAGTTCTTAGTTCACTAAAAAATTAAAAAATGAAAAAACATCCCGTAGGGGGTTAGTGCCGTCAGTGCACCTTACGCGGTGCACTGTAGGCATTACTTAAGGTTCTTTGCCGCGTCCTTTCGGTCCCTACCTGCAACCCCTTTCATTTCTTTTACTGTACCTTCATTCACATTCGGTCATCCATCTTGCTGTCCACCCTCTCTAACAGTGGTTTTATAGTACAACTGCTTTGAGGTTTTCCTCCTGTTACACCTTTCAAACCTGTTAATTGCTGAATGACCTCATAGGTCCCAGGGCTTGGCCTTTGGTCACAATTCTATATTCCATTCTATTTAAAACATAAAAAGGTCGGTGAAGGATTTACTCTCTCTCTCTCTCTCTCTCTCTCTCTCTCTCTCTCTCTCTCTCTCTTCGTAGGAGATCTACCTCCTGTTACACCTTTAGAACCTTTTGCTCTCAATTTTCATTTCAGCACTGAATAACCTCATTGGTCCCAGCGCTTGGCCTTTGGCCTGAATTTTGTATTCCTCTCTCTCTCTCTCTCTCTCTCTCTCTCTCTCTCTCTCTCTCTCTCTCTCTCTTCTCGGGAAGTGGAATCGTTCTAATCCGCTCAGGAAACGTAGTGGAATTACACACCGTCAGTTACTCGACGGCTTCAGGGGTGTGTTTGGTGAGGGGGGGGGGGGGGGTGGAGGGGGGGGGGGGGGTGGTAGTTGGATGGCGGTGGTATAGTCGTCCATCCCTAATGAAAGATCAGACGATTTTATTCTTCGAATTGCCTATTCTTGTCACATCTCGTCACGTATCACGTGTCCCTTGTGTCTCTATTTTCTGGTCTTTCAAAAGCAGATGTAGGTGAGTGAATTGGTATATGCTGTAAGTCAATCGATCTGAATTCTTTTCGACCTATCTCTTTGTCTATTGTCGGGATATATTGCCACTGCTAAATATATATATATATATATATATATATATATATATATATATATATATATATATATATATATATATATATATATGACTGGTAAAAATGTTCTGTAACAACAGAATTCCATCTAATAAAAGGAACCCATAAAAACACCAAAATGTAGAGAGAAAAGTACTATATTTCAGAGACTGCTGTCTCTCTCTTCAGGTATATGAATGAGAAAAGTTTACAGAAAAGGTGGTATTTATACCAAGAGATTCGTCCACAAGTAAGCCAATTTAGGTCACCCCCGCTGATAATCTTCCTTTAATCTTCTTAATCGTTGGTTGAATGAACACTGCGTCGACGATATCTGATATCCAATTCCCTTTTGAGATGTTCATTACCTGCTTCTCTTTTATTAAGGCCGATTCCATCATTTGACTCTTGTACCGGCAGTTGCTGCTATAAATTACACGTGACATATTCCAGTTTATTCTATGGTTATGTTCATTTATATGGTTGAAAATAGCCGAGTTCTGTTGTCCATACCTAACTGACCGTTTGTGTGTTATTAATCTCTGGGAAGTGATTTTCAACCATATAAATGAACATAACCATAGAATAAACTGGAATATGTCACGTGTAATTTATAGCAGCAAACTGCCGGTACAAGAGTCAAATGATGGAGTCGGCCTTAATAAAAGAGAAGCAGGTAATGAACATCTCAAAAGGGAATTGGATATCAGATATCGTCGACGCAGTGTTCATTCAACCAACGCTTAAGAAGATTAAAGGAAGATTATCAGCGGGGGTGACCTAAATTGGCTACTTGTGGACGAATCTCTTGGTATAAATACCACCTTTTCTGTAAACTTTTCTCATTCATATACCTGAAGAGAGACAGCAGTCTCTGCAATATAGTACTTTTCTCTCTACATTTTGGTGTTTTTATGGGCTCCTTTTATTAGATATATATATATATATATATATATATATATATATATATATATATATATATCTTACTATAATTAAACATTTCTTGATAAAGTTACATTTTCTTCTTTGTGCATTCTTTTCGAGCGATTTGTTTTCGTTTATTGACGGGTTATTTTCCCACTGTTAAACTCTCACACACACACACACACATATACGTATATATATATATATATATATATATATATATATATATATCATACATACATACATAAGTATTTGCTATAATAAAAAATTTCGTGAAGGAAAGTTACGTTTTCTGAAAGTATTGGGCAGTATTCAAGATTGTATAATGTAATTTAATTTGCGGGGAGTTGGGTGTGGGGGGTGTAATCGTTTTGAGGAGAATGCGTGTAATTTTCTGGAGGAATTATTTTTTTAAGGAAAGGAATAATGTCATTTTTTTTCGCCTAGATTAAGTTTTTCTGATGAAATCGTCTATTTTCTTAAAGTAACAATGTAATTATTAGTCAAAATACAACGTAATTTTTAGCTCTTTCAGAGAAATCTAATCTCTTTATGACGTTTAAATGTAATTATTAGTATAATGTTTATTTAAAATGCATTTTTTTCTTTTAGAATAAATAATATTTTTTAAGACGTACTATAATTAATAGTGAAATAATAACGTAATGTTTAGGTTAAGTGGGCTTTTTTTTTAGAAGAAATCGTTTATGTTTCTGAAGCAATATTGTTATTGGTAAAGGAGTAATGTAATGTAATGCAATGCATTACCCCCCCCCCCCCATTAATCTTATATATTTTCTGAATGAATAATGTAATGGAAAAAGGGTATTATATAATTTTTCAGAACAAGGCCGATTTTTTTTTAGAAAGAATGATTAATTAAAAATCTTATTAACAACCAATAATTATAATTTTTCCTGAAAGAACACTAGACAATTATCCGAGGGGAAAATATAATTTTCATCTAAAAACAAGGCGTGATCCGAGCTCCAGCTTACTCGGGACGCTTGCATGATTTTCCCCTCGTGCATAAGTTGTCAACATTAAATTCCTAACTTAACGTACATTAAAACGTGCTAAAAATCTACGCTCAAATAGAGCGTTGTTTCACCAACGAAAATTAAAATTAATACGCTATATTTTACCAGAAATTATTGTTCTGTACTGTTTAACATTCACATTATTAAATTTTTACACTTTCATTCTAATATATAAATCCTAAATATCCTATCCCAAAAGTCCTGTATCTTTAACTCAACGCAAAACACCTTTTTCAGACCATTTTAGGCTCCTCCATAGACCTTTCCTAACCCCCCCAACAAGAACAACAACAACAAAAACAAAGTACTTTTGTAGGCTTACTCCCCGAGTAAGCGAAAATGTAATTTCTACTGTGGAAATTCTTGAGCGTGCTTTTCGCTCTTCCTGCATCTTGTGAATTACAAGTCATGACAGATTACAAAGGGTAATACGTAATCCCCCACTATTGTTGTGCGCACAGTCGTAAGCACATACTTCATACTTCATTTTTACTAATCTTTTATCTTTCAAATGAACACCATAGTTTTAGGCTTGTTACGTATGAATAGGGTTTGTCCTCTGAATATATAATAATAATAATAATAATATAATAATAATAATAATAATAATAAATTAAATAATATATATGTATATATATTATATATATATATAAATATATTATATATATATATATATATATATATATATATATATATATATATTATATTTGCATGCATCTACACCACTGTGCATTTGTTCACCAATAACATCAACAAAAATAATAAAAATAATAATAATAATAATAATAATAATAAAGATTACATTAGGTACTTTTCATGGATTTTCCCGCTAGATTCCTGTGTTTGTGTGCGTGCACGCGCGTGCTCGTGAAGAAAAATGAAATATCAGATCCGTGGATTGCGTTTACTCAGGAAACTGATACCTTTTCTTACTTCTGACTATACCTCTGCGGTTTCACCTCTCTCTCTCTCTCTCTCTCTCTCTCTCTCTCTCTCTCTCTCTCTCTCTCTCCTCTCTCGCAGGGTTTAGTTACGAGTAACTCAAAAAAGAAAAATAGAGTACTTAGAAGAACTAACCCAAAAATGAAAAGAAAATAGATATAATGAATATAAGTGAACCTGGTATTCCCAAGAGACTGGGAATGATGATCAAATAAAAGGGTTCCAAACTTATAGATCAGATAGAGGAATCAAGGGGGAACCGCAATATATGGGAAAGACAAAAAACAAGGAAAAATATATGAGAAATATAGTAACTCAGAATGTGAACTAATAGCGGTAGAATTTGAATCTGAAAAATTGATGAACATAGTAATATATAGACCTCCTAATACTAAACAGTTTGACTTAATAATTGAAAAAATTGGATGATATATGTAGAAATCACAAGGACTGGACTATTCTCCTACTGGTGACTTCAACTTTCCTTCGTAGAATGGAAAGAACGAATAGGAGATTGTGGTTGTACTTATACATATAAAAAAGAGAGTAATAGTAGTGCAGAAGATAAGAGGCAATTTGAAAAGCTATTAGATATGCTACTAGAATACAACATTCAACAAATAAATCACCTGCCAACAAGAAAGGAAAATACTTTAGACCTAGTATTTGTGAACGAGATGAATTATGTTAAAGAAATAATAGTTTATAATGCGAGTATTTCAGACCATGAATGTCATAGAATTAACAGTTCATTCCAAAGCAAGTGAAAATAGAGATAAGCAAGAAATGAAAAAGTGGGAAGGATATGGAAAATACAACTTCTACAGTAAAAAATATAAAATGGTCAGAAATTAATGAATAAGAAATTAAACAAAGATTGGGATAACATTTTCGTAAGTGATGACATAAGGGTAAATACGGAGATATTATATAAAATATTGGAGAAAATAGTGGAAAAATATATACCGAAGAAGAAAAGTAAACATCATTCATGCATACCAAGAGACAGAAGGATCTTGTTCCAGAAAATCAGAAAGTGGAAAAAAGGTCTTGCAAAAGAAAAAAATGCATGGAAAGTTATAGAACTAAAAAGTAAGATTGAAAATGCAGAACACAAAGTTATACAATCAAAAGAAAATGAAAAACGGGACTTGGAAGAAAAAACCCTATTAAATATCAAGCAAAACCCCAAACTATTATACTCATATGCGAAGAAGATGAATAAAAGAAGAATAGAAATAGGCCCTCTGAGAATTGAAGGGAGATTAACGAATGAAAAAAAGGAAATTTGCAACATACTGGCAGAACGATATAAGAGAGAATTCACCCCTAGAATAGATAATGAAGATAATGATATAGAAGTAAGGGAAGAAAATAGTGAATATTTAGCTGACATAGAAAATTAATGAAGCTGATATTGTGCAGGCAATTAATGAAATTAAAAATGGAGCTGCTGCAGGGCCGGATGGAGTCCCTGCTATTTTGTTAAAGAAAGTAGTTCATTCTATCGCAAAGCCACTTGCAATATTATTAAGACAAAGTGTAGATACAGGCAAGATTTATGATGAGCACAAATTAGCATATATCACCCCTACTTTCAAAAGTGGATCAAGACTAGAGGCAAGTAATTATAGGCCTGTGAGTCTAACATCACATATTATGAAAGTGTATGAAAGGGTAATGAAGAAAAATATTATGAAACATTTAATAATAAAAAATAATTTGTTTAATATAGGACAACACGGTTTCGTACCCGGAAAAAGTACAAACCCAACTGTTAGTCCACCGTGAGAACATATTCAAAAATATGAAAAGCGGAAATGAAACAGATGTGGTTTATTTAGACTTTGCAAAGCTTTTGACAAAGTAGACCATAATATATTAGCAAAGAAAATTAGAAAACACAATATCGTAGATAAAGTAGGAAGATGGTTAAAAGAATTTTTACACAACAGAAAACAGATAGTTATAGCAAACGATGAGAAATCGGATGAAACCAAGGTAATATCCGGTGTGCCACAAGGTACGGTGCTAGCTGCAATATTGTTTGTTATTATGATTGAAGACATAGACAGTAATGTTAAGGATTCGGTAGTGAGTAGTTTCGCTGATGGCACAAGAATAAGTAGAGAAATTACTTGTGATGAAGATAGGAACGCTCTACAAAGAGACCTTAACAAAGTATATGATTGGGCAGAGGTAAATAGGATGGTATTTAACTCTGATAAATTTGAATCAATAAATTATGGAGACAGAGAAGGAAAGCTATATGCATATAGGGGACCTAATAATGAGACAATCACAAATAAGGAAGCAGTTAAAGACCTTGGTGTGATGATGAATAGGAACATGTTATGCAATGATCAAATAGCAATTCTGTTGGCAAAATGTAAAGCAAAAATGGGAATGTTGTTACGGCACTTCAAAACAAGAAAAGCTGAACACATGATTATGCTTTATAAAACATATGTTCGTAGTCCACTTGAATATTGCAATATGATATGGTACCCACACTATCAAAAGGATATTGCACAAATAGAGAGTGTACAAAGGTCCTTTACAGCTAGAATAGAAGAAGTTAAGGACCTAGACTACTGGGAAAGACTACAATCCTTAAAATTATATAGTCTAGAAAGGAGAAGAGAACGCTACATGATAATTCAGGCATGGAAACAGATAGCAAGGAATAACAGAAAATATCATGGAACTAAAAATATCAGAAAGAGCAAGCAGAGGTAGATTAATAGTGCCCAAAACTATACCAGGAAAAATAAGGAAAGCACACAGGACATTAATCCACTACGCACCAGCATCGATAATGCAGCGTCTATTCAATGCGTTGCCAGCTCATCTGAGGAATATATCAGGAGTGAGCGTTGATGTGTTTAAGAATAAGCTCGACAAATATCTAAACTGCATCCCAGACCATCCAAGATTGGAAGATGCAAAATATACCGGAAGATGTACTAGCAACTCTCTGGTAGACATTAGAGGCGCCTCACACTGAGGGACCTGGGCAACCCGAACGAACTGTAAGGTCTGTAAGGTCTGTAAGGTCTCTCTCTCTTGAATCTCCTGGTTAATGATGGTGAAATAACCTCATCAGTTTGATAGGTTTTTTCAACGCTTTATTTTGGTTTAATAAGTGATTTTGTGTAAGAAGAATTTTTCGTGAGACAGTTAACAAATATATATATATATATATATATATATATATATATATATATGCGTGTGGGTTTGGTTTGTGTGTGCGTATATATATATATATATATATATATATATATATATATATATATATATATATATGAAACAGATATCGCGACTACTCAGTATATGGAAGAAGGAAGCCTGCGTATTTGTCACCAGAAATTGAAGAAACGATAATCGGAAGAAATTTGTTGATGCTACTAGGCAATTGCTTTTAACCTATATATATATATATATATATATATATATATATATATATATATATATATATATGTATGTATATGTATATATATATATGTATATATATATGTATATGTATATATGTGTGTGTGTATGCAAGTATATACCATTTATATTTAAATATATAACATATACATATAATTATATATATATATATATATATATATATATATATATGTATATATGTGTATGTATGCAAGTATGTATACATTTATATTTTATATATATATATATATATATATATATATATATATATATATATATAATTATATATAAGTCATATCACATTACCGTGATTCATATACATATATCGAGCTACAATGTCCTTTAATATCTAATTCGCTCTACCCTCGGAAATTAATATATTTTCATATATGCTTAACCGAAGGGGAATTTTTTCTCGATAATAGATTTACCTGTACTTGGGCGCGAACGCAGGTACATTATAAATCCAGGAACGTTCAGTGGAAGCTATAACCAATCTCCACCCCCCGCGAGAGGCTTAAAGGTATATGTCGTCTCTCACCTCAAATACTTTCTTTTTCTCGCTCTGAAGTATTCGTGGTTTGGTTTGACAACATCAACCCGCCTCGACTCCGGTAGTTAAGTAGCGCTTTTGACAACACGTAGCATTTTACATAAGTCCTATCACATTACCGTGATTCATATATCGAGCTACAATGTCCTTTAATATCTAATTCGCTCTACTCGGAATTAATATATTTTCATAGCTTAACCGAAGGGGGAATTTTTGTTCGATAATAGATTTACTGTACTTGGGCGCGAACGCAGGTACATTATAAATCCAGGAACGTCAGTGGAAGCTATAACCACTCAACCACCGCGAGAGGCTTAAAGGTATATGTCGTCTCTCACCTCAAATACTTTCTCGCGCTGAAGTATTCGTTGGTTTGGAGACAACATCAACCCGCCTCGACTCCGGTAGTTAAGTAGCGCTTTTGACAACACGTAGCATTTTACATAAGTCATATCACATACCGGTGGTTGAGTGGTTATAGCTTCCACTGACGTTCCTGGATTTATAATGTACCTGCGTTCGCGCCCAAGTACAGGTAAATCTATTATCGAGAAAAAATTCCCCTTCGGTTAAGCATATATAAAAATATATTAATTCCGAGGTAGAGCGAATTAGATATTAAAGGACATTGTAGCTCGATATATGTATATGAATCACGGTAATGTGATATGACTTATGTAAAACGCTACGTGTGGTCAAAAGCGCTACTTAACTACCGGAGTCGAGGCGGGTTGATGTTGTCTCCAAACCAACGAATACTTCAGCGCGAGAAAGTATTTGAGGTGAGAGACGACATATACCTTTAGCCTCTCGCGGTGGTTGAGTGGTTATAGCTTCCACTGACGTTCCTGGATTTATAATGTACCTGCGTTCACGCCCAAGTACATTATCGAGAAAAAATTCCCCTTCGGTTAAGCATATATGAAAATATATTAATTCCGAGGTAGAGCGAATTAGATATTAAAGGACATTGTAGCTCGATATATGTATATGAATCACGGTAATGTGATATGACTTATGTAAAATGCTACGTGTTGTCAAAGCGCTACTTAACTACCGAGTCGAGGCGGGTTGATGTTGTCTCCAAACCAACGAATACTTCAGCGCGAGAAAGTATTTGAGGTGAGAGACGACATATACCTTTAAGCCTCTCGCGGTGGTTGAGTGGTTATAGCTTCCACTGACGTTCCTGGATTTATAATGTACCTGCGTTCGCGCCCAAGTACAGGTAAATCTATTATCGAGAAAAAATTCCCCTTCGGTTAAGCATATATGAAAATATATTAATTCCGAGGTAGAGCGAATTAGATATTAAAGGACATTGTAGCTCGATATATGTATATGAATCACGGTAATGTGATATGACTTATGTAAAATGCTACGTGTTGTCAAAAGCGCTACTTAACTACCGGAGTCGAGGCGGGTTGATGTTGTCTCCAAACCAACGAATACTTCAGCGCGAGAAAGTATTTGAGGTGAGACGACATATACCTTTAAGCCTCTCGCGGTGGTTGAGTGGTTATAGCTTCCACTGACGTTCCTGGATTTATAATGTACCTGCGTTCGCGCCCAAGTACAGGTAAAATCTATTATCGAGAAAAATTCCCCTTCGGTTAAGCATATATGAAAATATATTAATTCCGAGGTAGAGCGAATTAGATATTAAAGGACATTGTAGCTCGATATATGTATATGAATCACGGTAATGTGATATGACTTATGTAAAATGCTACGTGTTGTCAAAAGCGCTACTTAACTACCGGAGTCGAGGCGGGTTGGTGTTGTCTCCAAACCAACGAATACTTCAGCGCGAGAAAGTATTTGAGGTGAGAGACGACATATACCTTTAAGCCATCTCGCGTGGTTGAGTGGTTATAGCTTCCACTGACGTTCCTGGATTTATAATGTACCTGCGTTCGCGCCCAAGTACAGGTAAATCTATTATCGAGAAAAAATTCCCCTTCGGTTAAGCATATATGAAAATATATTAATTCTGAGGTAGAGCGAATTAGATATTAAAGGACATTGTAGCTCGATATATATAATTATATATATATATATATATATATATATATATATATATGTATATATGTGTATGTATGCAAGTGTATACATTTATATTTAAATATATATATATATATATATATATATATATATATATATATATATATATACATATATATATATATATATATATATATATATATATATATATATATATATATATATATATATATATATATATAGGTTAAAAGCAATTGCCTTAGCACCATCAATAAGTTTCTCCCGATTATCGTTCATATATATAAATATATGAATATATTTATATATATGAAGGCTGATAGTCTCTAGTGATTATGACACTCCCCATTGTGAGGGTACCGGGGTTCGAATCGTGGGTGGTGGGGTGGGTGCGACTTAAGTACATAACATATAACTCTGTTGTATCTTTTTCACATAAACAGTGAATAAGGCAACTGACAATACTCAGTTCTGGTAGGTCGAGGCCCAACTGGAAAATGGCCTATTGCATAGCAGCATTGTCTCAAAATAAATTCTGGAAACTGGAAGAACACCTGAAGTCGAACTGGCTCCCCCCGCCTCCCCCACCCCCCAACTAAAGAGGAACAAGGAAAGAAAGGACATATAAAGTAGTGTTTTAGGATAATGAAAAGGTGGAAGTGTTATAGAAGGATGGGAAAGATAACCGGTAGCATATTATCCGTGAGGGGGTCGACGTGCTGTTGATAAGGTCTCTAGTATTGACGTATTTTAGGTTCTTTGCAAACGTCCCTTCGGCCCTTAACTGCAACCCCTTTCATTCCTTTTATTGTACCTCCGTTCATATTCTGCTTCTTCCATCTCACGTTTCACCCTCTCCTAACTATTTTTTAATAGTGCAACTGCGAGGTTTTCCTCCTGTTACACCTCTAGAACCTTTTTACTGTCGATTTCCGTTTCAGCCCTGAATGACCTCCTAGGTCCCAGCGCACTGTCTAAATTCTATATTCTATTCTATAGAGCCACCTTCTACTCAGGGGAAGGTATAGGTCACAGGAGCGACCTATTATACCCTTGATAGTTCAAGAGAGAGCTCTCTCTTCTCCAGGCGTCTTGGTTCGTCAGGTCAGGTAGCCCTCGGTGTCTCCCCTTCTCTATTACCCACTTAACTAACACTGGTTTCTTCGTTGTACCACTTCAGAAGTCCTCTAGATTCTGCTCCTCCTCCTCCTCCTCCTCCTTCTGCGTCTTCTTCTTCTTCTTCTTCTTTCTCACTCTGACGTCAAGATCTGGTCCGAGAATCATCATCGTCTTGTGGAATTCCGTGACGTCATAATTTGATCCGAGATTTTCTTTTCCTCTTGACTCATCGGCGTCTCCTTTAGTCACTTTCCATTGAAGTTAAAGTCCTCTGACAGGACTGGAGGTCCTTTCTAGGCCTTTGTGAGGTATCCTTATGGCCCTGTATCCTATTTCATTTTTGTGAGGATGATGTCTCTTGCTCTTTCATTTTTGGAGGATGTTAACAAGAAAAGAGAGGTAGTAGAGGAAAGCCATGGATTGAGGGGAAATATTTAACGCCTATTTCCTAAATTTAACGTAACCCAGAAGGGAAGAAGGAAAAGATGTATAAATAAAGAAAAGAGAGAGAGAGAGAGAGAGAGAGAGAGAGAGAGAGGCGGGGAGGAGACAGAAAGAGAGAGAGGCGGGGAGGAGTAGGAGGAAGAGAGAGAGAGAGAGAGAGAGAGAGAGAGAGGTGGGGGAGGAGACAGAGAGAGGCGGGGAGGAGACCGAAAGAGAGAGAGGCGGGGAGGAGGAGGAGGAAGAGAGAGAGATTGCAGTAATGGAAACCAAAGGGCAATAAAGATTGACAAGAAAAACTTAAAACCCAGAAGGGAAAGATAAAGAGTTGCAGAAAAGAGACGAGAGAGAGAGAGAGAGAGAGAGAGAGAGAGAGAGAGAGAGAGAGAGAGAAAATGTAAAAAACAAACGGTGGCCATCTCTGAAAGCAAAAAGAAAAATGCCATGCTAAAGAAAACTTTATTGCAACCATAATGTTAACTGAGGCGCTCTCTTACGTAAGAAAATGTGGCCTTTCACTCGATTTCCAAGAACGCCAACCTCTCTGTTATCAAACACGAAAGATATCATCATTTTTATTGTAATTATGCGCATCCGAATCTAACCCCATAGCTGCTTGACACGCAAAACTGGCTTTGGCGCCAGATGGCTTCTGGTTTTTCTGTGAGAAGATTGTTCTTCTCTTTTATGCAAATGAGAGATGGTTCTTGTTCCATCCAAGATTCTTGCAATCTTGTATCTTTTATGTCGCTTTGGTTCTGTTTAACTGAAGAGATAATTACGTGAGTACACTTCATTAATTAAAACACATCATACACACATCGGCTACTTACCACACATCGGCAACCTACCACACTCATATCGCAAACAAGTTGGATACAAGTCAGCTACTTATGGGTAGTCTTAACGATTATCCAGAACTTGCCAAAGGTTCGTTCTCCACTTATGGTCATTGACTAGTTTTCAACCTGTCTGAGATATGCGAATGTTGCCGACTGTGTCAAAGAAACCTATTACTGTAGTGTAAAGAAACGATACATATTTTAGACAGATGTTTTCGGTGCTTAACCAGTAAAAATATACATTTATATATATATATATATATATATATATATATTTATATATATATATATATATATATATATATATAGTATTTAGATTGAATATCATATACATTATATATATATATATATATATATATATATATATATATATATATATATATATATAAATTTCATCACGACTCCCCAAAAAAATAATTATGCCTACAGGTCGCCTTACTTTTGGTGGCAGAACTCCACTCGAGAAACCGACAACAGCATCTCGTCTGACACATTGACACCATAGTATGGGGCATTCAAGTGTCAGCACAATGACTTGATAATAACCCTCGTGCCAAGTGCCCCTCGAGGAGGAGTACCCGAAGAGTTGCGGGACGTCACGTGTCTGTGCTCCTTTGGGCATGATCGCTCTGTCATCCTGGTCATGCGGAGAGTGATCGATAGAAAAACGGTTTGATCGGTAGAGACGGGTTGTCATTCTATTTTCTTTTTTTATGGATGGGTTGGTCGTGGGGTTTGGTGGTGGATGAGTATGAAAGGACGGATTGGCTTTTAAAGGCTAAGGTTGTAAGAGCATTCGATGTGGTCGCGACCGTGGAGAGGCAGCGAGTATATATGCATATATATATATATATATATATATATATATATATATATATATATATATATGTTGTGTGTGTGTGTGTGTTAAATATAGTATATATATATATATATATATATATATATATATATATATATATGTGTGTGTGTGTGTGTGTGTGTGTGTGTGTTAAATATAGTATATATATATATATATATATATATATATATATATATATATATATATATATATGTATGTATGTATGTATGTTTATTATTACATGTATATATCTTATAAGTATACTATATATATTCATTTTGAGTGTTTTGAGTATGGGGGAGAGGGGTAAAGAATTATTATTATTATTAATTATTATTATTTTTATAATTATAATTATATTGCAAGTGTCAAAGAAAATAGGATTAGTGTATAATAAAATGTTATAACAAATTAGCATATAGCATTAGACATACATCATATGAAACATGGAACTTTAATAACCTGAAATGAATACTATTGCAGAAAGTAGTCTGTTAGAATGGAACGAAAACGGACAAACTTGAGAAAATTGTTGGGAAGAAAAGTAAACATCGGGTTTTTCTCGTTCGAAATCAGGAATTGGTGTAATTAATGTCATTGCTTCTTTACCGCGTATTGTTATATTAAGGAACTAACTAGCAATTTTAATTTTCTTTCATTTAGGTATAGATTATATATTCGTGTTATGGTGTTGTTCATTTGGTAGTATGTTTTCTTAAGAAGCTATGTTTCGTTGAAATGATTAAATCGGTGCGGGAAAGCAAACTTTATTTACATCACAGTCTCTCTCTCTCTCTCTCTCTCTCTCTCTCTCTCTCTCTCTCTCTCTCTCTCTCTCTCAAGAACAGAAAAACTTATATCGAGTTTCATTAGTGTACTTGTTCCAAGCTTTCCTGCTCTCTCTCTCTCTCTCTCTCTCTCTCTCTCTCTCTCTCTCTCTCTCTCTCTCTCTCTCTCTAATAGTAGTGCAGAAGATAAGAGGCAATTCGAAAAGCTATTAGATATGCTACTAGAATACAACATTCAACAAATAAATCACCTGCCAACAAGAAAGGATGATACTTTAGACCTAGTATATGTGAACGAGGTGAATTATGTTAAAGAAATAATAGTTTATAATGCGAGTATTTCAGACCATAATGTCATAGAATCAACAGTCCATTCCAAAGCAAGTGAAAACAGAGATAAGCAAGAGATGAAAAAGTGGGAAGGATATGGAAAATACAACTTCTACAGTAAAAATATAAAATGGTCAGAAATAAATGAAGAATTAAACAAAGATTGGGATAACATTTTCGTAAGTGATGATATAAAGGTAAATACGGAGATATTATATAAAATATTAGAGAAAATAGTGGATAAATATATACCGAAGAAGAAAAGTAAACATCAGTCATGCATACCAAGAGACAGAAGGATCTTGTTCCAGAAAATCAGAAAGTGGAAAAAAGGTCTTGCAAAAGAAAAAAATGCATGAAAAGTGATCGAACTAAAAAGTAAGATAGAAAATGCAGAACAAAAGATTATACAATCAAAATAAAATGAAAAATGGGACTTGGAAGAAAAAACCCTAGTAAATATCAAGCAAAACCCCAAACTATTATACTCGTATGCAAAAAAGATGAATAAAAGAAGAATAGAAATAGGCCCTCTAAGAATTGAAGGGAGATTAACGAATGAAAAAAAGGAAATATGCAACATATTGGCAGAACGATATAAGAGAGAATTCACCCCTACAATTGATAATAAAGATAATGATATAGAAGTAAGGGACGAAAATAGTGAATATTTAGCAGACATAGATATTAATGAAGCTGATATTGTGCAGGCTATTAATGAAATTAAAAATGGAGTTGCAGCAGGGCTTGATGGTGTCCCTGCTATTTTGTTAAAGAAAGTAGTTCATTCAATCGCAAAGCCACTTGCAATATTATTAAGACAAAGTGTAGATACTGGCAAGATTTATGATGAGCACAAATTAGCATATATTACCCCTACTTTCAAAAGTGGATCAAGACTAGAGGCAAGTAATTATACGCCTGTGAGTCTAACATCACATATTAGGAAAGTGTATGAAAGGGTAATGAAGAAAAATATCATGAAACATTTAATAAAAAATAATTTGTATAATATAGGACAACATGGTTTCGTACCTGGAAAAAGTACACAAACCCAACTGTTAGTCCACCGTGAGAACATATGTGACGGTACTTATTCTTTCTTTGCACAGATCTAAGGTAACGTTGCGTGGAGGCTGCACTTTGGGGGAATTAGGCTTATATAACTTTTCTTCTTGTCTTGCTCAATGTCTTAATCTGGGATTCGTTAAAGGAAGGGTTCTACTTTTAGATGAGAAATGAAATTGATATATTCATACAAATTACGTTTTATTCTTCGTTAGGGGTTCTTACAAGTGTTTTTCCACCTTCTGAGTTACTGGGCTTTTGGACTGATAAAACTTAATTGGCACTTGTTGCAATTACGAGTCTATAGGCACGAGGGAAATTTACTGAGTATTGATTGTCACTTTCACTGTCTTTGATTGCTTCGCACACACACTTTTGCACCTGTTCTTCTTCTGGGGATTCTTCTGTCTCTCTGTTTCACGCCATGCCACTGCAGTCTCCCCTCAGGCTCCCCGGTTGTTCTCTTCTCTTGGCTTCTCTGTTCCCTTTTTTCTCTGCTCCCCTTTTCTGCCTGCTCTCTCTCTGTCTCGCCTTTTTGTTCAGTTGAAATCTCCTTAGCCCCGCCTTTGGATTTTTGGATTCTGACTGGGTGTGGCATTTTCTGAAAGACCTTTTGTGTCTTAGTGGCTGCTAACTTCATACGAGACCGCCTTCCTGTCAGGTCTTCTACAGTAATTCGTAGGCTTTGAATTTGTATACGCCTCCTTCTTCATGTCCTGGCTTCTTAGGGGCGTATGCCTTGGTAACCTCATAGGTCATTCGTTGATACCCCTTTTGGGCTGTCTTATCACCAACACTCATGGCTTTTGATTCGTCGATACTAGAGGCCTACATTTGGAGGGGTGGAGCTTTTAGAATTTTGGTACTTTCCCTCTTTCTAACAACGGGTCATAGAATTCCTTTTTAACATATGCCAGATGGCTCTCTCTGACCTGTTCACGAAGGGAACGCCGATTAGTCATAGGCGCTAATGAGAGTAGTTTCCAATTTCTCGAATATGCCTGGGCGATATCCTTCGTCGCCCATAATCTCTTGTTGGTCACTAATCGCTGGTACGGACAGAGGCTTTTTGGGGGAGATGAAAACCAGATGTCTAATGGCTAAAAGCCTAATGTTTGGAGTAACAAAATCCCTTCGCAAAGAAAAGTCATTATCGTATTCCCTTTTCTCTTTTCTCCTTATTATCCGTTTCGTGCCTTTTTCTTAAGTATTATTAAGTTATTGTCCTTTGGAATAACGACACTGTGCCACACTATTACAGTCTCGGCCACCAATAAATCTGTGACGGTACTTACTTTCTCTACACAGATCTAAGGTAACGTGTGCCGTGGAGGCTGCACTTTGGGGAATTAGGCTTATATAAATTCTTCTTGTCTTGGCTCAATGTTCTTCAATCTGGGATTCGTTAAAAGGAAGGGTTCTACTTTTAGATGAGAAATGAAATTGATATATTCATACAAATTACGTTTTATTCTTCGTTAGGGGTTCTTACAAGTGTTTTTCCACCTTCTGAGTTACTGGGCTTTTGGACTGATAAAACTTAATTGGCACTTGTTGCAATTACGAGTCTATAGGCACGAGGGAAATTTACTGAGTATTGATTGTCACTTTCACTGTCTTTGATTGCTTCGCACACCACACTTTTGCACCTGTTCTTCTTCTGGGGATTCTTCTGTCTTTCTCTGTTTCACGGCCATGCCACTGCAGCTCTCCCCTCAGGCTCCCGGTTGTTCTCTCTCTTTGGCTTCTCTGTTCCCCTTTTTTCTCTGCTCCCTTTTCTTCTCTTCGGGAAAGGGGACCTCTCTCTCTCTCTTCTTTCCTCTCAGAGCAGGATTGCGTTGACTGTTGCGTTTTCGGGATTATGTTTTCTTTCCTCTTGATATTTTCTTTACGCTTTCGATATCTTGTTCTTCTAGTGGAAGTTCTTTCACTGTTCTTCGGAGTGGAGTTTTTCTTCGTGAAGTGTGGGTGCCTTTTTTGGAGTGCTTTTATTGTTACGACTCGGTAACTGTCTTTGTATTTGGGGAAGCACTGGTAACTGTCTTTGGGGAGAACTTTCTTTTTCGAGTGGCGTGAATGGATTGAAATCTCTTATGCCGACGCTAAACTTTTGATTCTGTTTCGCTGCCGCTTTTTTTTGCTGTTTTTTAACTGTCATTCGTGTCTTCGTATCACGTCGCTAATCACCATTTCTTTGCTGTGTCTTTTGTCTCTTCCTATCCTTACCGCTCGACAACAATTAATCTTGTCACTATATCAATCTTTATCTCATCGTATCCCACCGCTCTGCCACCAATAAATCTGTGACGGTACTTACTTTCTTTGCACAGATCTAAGGTAACGTGTGCCGTGGAGGCTGCACTTTGGGGAATTAGGCTTATATAAATTCTTCTTGTCTTGCTCAATGTTCTTAATCTGGGATTCGTTAAAAGGAAGGGTTCTACTTTTAGATGAGAAATGAAATT
The DNA here is from genome assembly GCF_015104395.2 of Macrobrachium nipponense. Lineage (NCBI taxonomy): Eukaryota > Metazoa > Arthropoda > Malacostraca > Decapoda > Palaemonidae > Macrobrachium > Macrobrachium nipponense. Next base: position 23,702,498 of record NC_087204.1, on the reverse strand, counting down.
GATATATTCATACAAATTACGTTTTATTCTTCGTTAGGGGTTCTTACAAGTGTTTTTCCACCTTCTGAGTTACTGGGCTTTTGGACTGATAAAACTTAATTGGCACTTGTTGCAATTACGAGTCTATAGGCACGAGGGAAATTTACTGAGTATTGATTGTCACTTTCACTGTCTTTGATTGCTTCGCACACCACACTTTTGCACCTGTTCTTCTTCTGGGGATTCTTCTGTCTTTCTCTGTTTCACGGCCATGCCACTGCAGCTCTCCCCTCAGGCTCCCCGGTTGTTCTCTCTCTTGGCTTCTCTGTTCCCCTTTTTTCTCTGCTCCCTTTTCTGCTTGCTCTCTCTCTGTCTCGCCTTTTTGTTCAGTTGAAATCTCCTTAGCCCCGCCTTTGGATTTTTGGATTCTGACTGGGTGTGGCATTTTCTGAAAGACCTTTTGTGTCTTAGTGGCTGCTAACTTCATACGAGACCGCCTTCCTGTCAGGTCTTCTACAGTAATTCGTAGGCTTTGAATTTGTATACGCCTCCTTCTTCATGTCCTGGCTTCTTAGGGCGTATGCCTTGGTAACCTCATAGGTCATTCGTGATACCCCTCTTGGGCTGTCTTATGACCAACACTCATGGCTTTTGATTCGTCGATACTAGAGGCCTACATTTGGAGGGGTGGAGCTTTTAAGAATTTGGTACTTCCCTCTTTCTAACAACGGGTCATAGAATTCCTTTTTAACATATGCCAGATGGCTCTCTCTGACCTGTTCACGAAGGGAACGCCGATTAGTCATAGGCGCTAATGAGAGTAGTTTCCAATTTCTCGAATATGCCTGGGCGATATCCTTCGTCGCCCATAATCTCTTGTTGGTCACTAATCGCTGGTACGGACAGAGGCTTTTTGGGGGAGATGAAAACCAGATGTCTAATGGCTAAAAGCCTAATGTTTTGAGTAACAAAATCCCTTCGCAAAGAAAAGTCATTATCGTATTCCCTTTTCTCTTTTCTCCTTATTATCCGTTTCGTGCCTTTTCTTAAGTATTATTAAGTTTATTGTCCTTTGGAATAACGACACTGTGCCACACTATTACACATATACAAAAATATGAAAAGCGGAAATGAAACAGATGTGGTTTATCTAGACTTTGCAAAATCTTTTTACAAGGTAGACCATAATATATTAGCGAGGAAAATTATAAAACATAATATAGTGGATAAAGAAGCAAGATGGTTAAAAGAATTTTTACACAACAGAAAACAGATAGTTATTGCAAACGATGAGAAATCGGATGAAGCTAAGGTAATATCCGGTGTGCCACAAGGTACTGTGTTAGCTGCATTACTGTTTGTTATTATGATTGCAGACATAGACAGTAATGTTAAGGACTCGGTAGTGAGTAGTTGTGCCGATGACACAAGAATAAGTAGAGAAATTACTTGTGATGAAGATAGGAACGCGCTACGAAGAGACCTTAACAAAGTATATGATTGGGCAGAGGTAAATAGGATGGTATTTAACTCTGATAAATTTGAATCAATAAATTATGGAGACAGAGAAGGAAAGCTATATGCATATAGGGGACCTAATAATGAGACAATCACAAATAAGGTAGCAGTTAAAGACCTTGGTGTGATGATGAATAAGAACATGTTATGCAATGATCAAATAGCAATTCTATTGGCAAAATGTAAAGCAAAAATGGGAATGTTGTTACGGCACTTCAAAACAAGAAAAGCTGAACACATGATTATGCTTTATAAAACATATGTTCGTAGTCCACTTGAATATTGCAATATGATATGGTACCCACACTATCAAAAGGGTATTGCACAAATAGAGTGTACAAAGGTCCTTTACAGCTAGAATAGAAGAAGTTAAGGATCTTAACTACTGTGAAAGACTACAATCCTTAAAATTATATAGTCTAGAAAGGAGAAGAGAACGCTACATGATAATTCAGGCATGGAAACAGATAGAAGGAATAGCCGAAAACATCATGGAGCTAAAAATATCAGAAAGAGGAAGCAGAGGTAGATTAATAGTGCCCAAAACCTAAACAAGGAAAAATAAGGAAAGCACACAGGACATTAATCCACTACGCACCAGCATCGATAATGCAGCGTCTATTCAATGCGTTGCCAGCTCATCTGAGGAATATATCAGGAGTGAGCATAGAATTATTTAAGAATAAGCTCGACAAATATCTAAGCTGCATCCCAGACCATCCAAGATTGGAAGATGTAAAATATACCGGAAGATGTACTAGCAACTCTCTGGTAGACATTAGAGGTGCCTCACACTGAGGGACCTGGGGCAACCCGAAAAAGATGTAAGGTCTGTAAGGTAAGGTCTCTCTCTCTCTCTCTCATTGTGGCATTTTGAACTTGTATCTCTCTTGAGAGAGAGAGAGAGAGAAATTCTTCAAGTCTCATTGCATTACTTTTCTTATTCCCAGCTGTCCTTTAGATGCATTTTTATGATAGATTTGTTTACAAGGTCAAGAAGTTACATGAAAGTCTAAGGTCCCTTCACGCCATGTTTCAGATCGCATCCCCCCACCGGTGGCCTATTCAGACGTAACTTGCAGTTGGGCACTTATGAATGGACACCGTGTTTATTTTAATCAGAAGAACGTCGAGGTCCCCTTCTAGATATTTGATCGAGTGGCACTCGAGAGGGCCAACCGAAAAGAAAAAAGGGAACATTGACCCCAAGGGCGTCTTACGAAAGACTTTGAAGGGGAGGCTCCTACGGGCTTTACTTAGAAGGGCATTTCTTAAGTTTTATTTAAGGAGAAAAGTATTCTCACTTTAGCGTTTGTTAATATCGTGATCTTATAGATGCTTGAATTCGTGACTGATGTGAGGGCTTATTGACTGAGTGATTGACGTTCTTCGTGAGTGATTGGTGTTTATTTGGTTTAATTCTGAGGGTCAGGTGACGCCAAGGAACTCTTGGAAATAATTTTTTATGGTAGTGCGTGCTTGATGTATGGCATAAATTTCCCGCTTATTTTTAATGTTTGAGTTTTTAGATAAATACACATGCAATATAAATATACATATATATATATATATATATATATATATATAATATATATATATATATATAATATATATATTATATATATATATATATATATTATATATATATATATATATATATATATATAATATATATATTTATATATATATATATATATATATATATATATATATATATATATATATATTATATAATGTATGTATGTATGCATCTACATCTATGTAT
>NC_087204.1:23671736-23694236 GCF_015104395.2 Macrobrachium nipponense | reverse complement strand
TATTTTTTTATTAAATACAGTATGTAACATTTTTACTTAGAAATTTTATGTAGCATTTATATTAAAGAAAATTTAGGCAAAATTTTTTAAGAAAAAATTTATGCGAAAGATTATTATTTTTTCAAAAATAAATATGACACATTTTTATTTTAAAACAAATTTATGTAACACATTTTTATTCTATAAAGAATTTTTTTAACACATTTCTATTTTTAAATAGGATTATGTGACACATTTATATATTTTTATTTTTATTCCGGTTTCCAGCGTTTGTCTTGTATATACTTAATTTCCATTTTTCAATATTTTTATATTTCTTGATACTTTTCTAAGACACCAAATACTCAACTTTCTAGTTACACTTTATAATAATATAGGTTCCTACATAGTTTTCCCTTTCCACTTGATATATTCACATCATATACTTATTGGTGTTCTAAATATTGTTGTCCTTTGTATTTTTATTCACTTTTTGAGAATTATCTGCATTAATATTTTTGTTTACCAAGCTCACTTAACCTTTTCTTTATAATTATCTATCATGTCTTATGTTTCTATTTTTTTGGGGGGTTTTGGTTTTGCTCATTTTTCCAAAATTTCTTTTGGCACACACTGACTGGACTTCGATTACATTGTAAGAATGCTTGTTGAAGTATCTTTCCCTCACCCCCAAATAATGTCGTTCAATTAACACATTTTTTTTTTTTTTTAATTTTGTCGTGTCTTTACATTCCACTTGGCTTTTTATATATATATAATTTAGTTTATAAGTATTTCTGGAAACCACGAGCTGCTCGTAAACCGTCAGAAATTTTTTTTTACATTTTGATTTGTTTTTTTCTGTGATTTATTTCGTTTATTATTCTTCGTTCCTTCCCAACGACTTTGTAGTCGTATTCTGTTAATTACCATAAACCTTCTCTCTTTGTCTGTTCGTGATTTGGATTGCTTCGGGCCTGGTGTAGGAAAGGCTGTTAGGTTTGCCATCCCAGTATACCTTTGCTCTTAAACAGATATTCACACTTCTCTTTTCACGTGCTTCATTGTATTCTGTTTTTATTCTCACATTTATTTTCTAAGTTATTCGATTTATTTTGATCTCTGCCTTTCCTTTCACTTCTCTTTGGCTTCTTCTTCCAGATGTCCGGTATGGTGCGAACTGGTGCCCCGATCATCTTGCCCCGTTCAGAGCTGACCCTCCACCGCGCTCCTCCCACGAGACCTGCGCGGACCCGAAGTCTATCGCGCACGCCCCTCAAACCCGTCCACGAAGAATGGTCGAGCGGGCGGACCCTTAGCAATGCCACGCCCACCGCTTCCTTCACCTTAAAGGAGAGTCAGAGATCCTCCTCCAGCACCTTCAGGAGGGCAGAGTACTCCCCCACCTCGACTATGTCCTCCTCCTTCCACCACCACCATCGCCACCACCGCCGTCGGGGCTCCGCCACTTCGAGGACGTCGTCGTCCTTGGCCCGCTCGCTCCGCACCCGCTCGCGCCCCTTCTACAGACAGGCCCGGACTCGCATGCGAGCCGCCCGGCGGTGGGCGAGCCACTTCAGGAGGCGCGTCAAAGCGCGGGGCGGCGGTGTTGTTCCCCTCCTGACACCTGCCAGATCTCGGCGCGGCGGTGGCGGCGGCGGGAGACAACCCGCGACTCTCTCTACCTCTGGGTGCCCTCCCTCGCCGAGACTCGCTGCCAGGAATAGCCCCAGGGTCCTGGCCGCCAACAGGGCGGCGTCGGCGGCGCGAGAGGTGCGGTGGGAGGCCGCCAGTGGACTTGGGGCCTTGTTCGAGTGCGGAGCGGCGGCAGGTAGTGCGGCGGTGCGGTTGTGCACTGGGCTGGTCGCAATGGCGGACGCCAGACTCCAGCAGCTGCGGCGGTCCATCAGCTCCTGGAGTCTCTCCACCGTCAGGAAGCCCAAAATCACCATCCCCAAGCTTAGGACGCCTAGCCTCAACCTCTTCACGAGGCGCAAGCGAAACAGGTAAGAGGGGGAGGAGGGGGGATAGGGTCCTCGGGTTAGGGGGGACAACGTGACCGATGACCTTGGCTACTGTTATTTCAGAGGGGGAAATGGGGAGGGGGTACCAAAGGGAAAGGGGTGGAGGGAGTTCCTGAATTGTGAGTAGCCGGGATAAACGGTGAAGAGAGGGGAAGGGAGGGGGAGGATGTCTTAGGGGTACTACAGACGAAGTGGGAGTCGGGGGCCATTCTTGTAAAGGTGCCCATTAAGCCACGGGACATTGGAGTGGCCGATAGGGAATGACCAAGAGGGTATCTGAAGCAACAGAAGAGCTTTGTGGCACTTCATGGCACACTTTGTCTGTCACGTCTCTTGGAAGATACCCTGAGTGCCACAATCTGAAGACCCATTAGTGTTTAGAGCTGCGCTCTTTTTATTTATTTATTTTTTCTTCTTAAAACCCAGCTGTTGGTTGCAGTTTTTTTCTGAATTACAACGAAAACTCCAGTAAAAATTATATATGTTTTTGTAAGCATGAGCAATTTTTAGCCTCCTTGGGAGATTATTCATTCATTCATTGAATGAACGGAGAGAAACTGAACAATTATTGTGCTGTTTTTCATAGAAGTTACCCACGATGTGGTCTCCGCTTAAATAACTTTGAGCCGTAATTGAAAATTTTTATATCCGTTACCAGATGTTTTTTTTTCTATAAATGGATATTTTTGTGTCTAGATAAATTACTTTATAACTGGATATTTTTCTGTACGTGGAATTTTTCTATAACTAGATATTTTTCTATAACTGGATATTTTTTCTATATCTCCATAATTTTCAAACTGGATATTTTTCAATAACTGGATATTTTTTCCATAAAACTAATATTTTTCTATAACTAAATATTTGTTCAATATTTTTCTGTGATTGGATAATTTTCTATCACTGGATATTTTCCCCGTACATAGATTCGTAGAATATTCGAGACCCAGTCAGGAGCTGGCATTTTTAACATTTTGTACCAGGGTTACGTTCCTCACTCTTAATTTTAATACATTTTAGGGCCCAGGTCAAAGTAGTTACGAAGTTTCTAGGGAATTTCTGTCAAGTTGATTGGGTATTTCCTTAAGGCAGGTGCCAAGTGGCACCTGAGGTTTGGTGGTTCGTATTTGAGAACACTTACATACACACACACACAGAAACACATGTATATATAACTCATGGAAATAGCCTTTGAATCACCGGAAACACACTTGGCTGGAAGACTGTATACGAAGCGCTTTCTCGTATTATATGGAGACATCTTTAGGATGTATTTTAAGTTTTAAAAGTAGCCTTTTTTTGTACTTATATATATTATATATATAAATATATATAACTGTTTCACGATAATATGGAACGTGGTGAATATTATATAAATAAAGACAATGTCCAAGAAGGAAAGTGAAACGATGAAAAAATTCACCGTTTCTCTAATATATATATATATATATATATATATATATATATATATATATATATATATATATATATATATATATATATATATATATATATATATATATATATATATATATATATATATATATGGACCTTGAGCTGGAATAAAATTATTTATAAACTGTATATGTATATATATATATATATATATATATATATATATAATATATATATATATATATTTTTTAATTTAAATAAATTTATTTAAACTCAAGGCCATATACATGAAATATACAAAGTATAGACAATAACATGCAAAGATAAATCGGCAATATAAACACAGTTGCTGAAGATGTATTAAAGATAATATTCATAATAATGGTAACAACAGTAATAATACTGGGAATAGTAGTTAAAAAACATTAAAAATGACAACAATTAGTGAAAAGATTGCATATTGAATAATACATCAGATAATATGATATTGAACTTTATAGCGTTTTGATAATCGTTATAACATTAATTTCCCTGAGTGGCAATGATGTAATTCATTTCGGCTGTATGATTATCATTGTTCAAAGAAAACTCATAATCACATGAGTCAATAAAATGTTTGATTTTGTATTTTACATAACAAAATCCAACAGACACTCTATTGTGGATTTACTTTTCCAATATCATTATCATGAATATAATTAGGAAAATAATCCTATTGTCATCATTGGAACTTGAAATTACCCTGTATTATTATCATTATAATAATATTACTGCGATTATTATAAAGTGCAACAATCCTCCCCACTCTACTTAAACATTCCACATTCCGCAGTCGATTGCCGAAAATATGCGTAATGACGCTTTTAACAAAGTAACAAGAAAAAGAAAAGATAACTGTCTCAATTTGAGCATCATCGGCACAAACAGTTTCGAACAGTTGCACAGACACGTGCAGCAGTTTCTCTGTTTAGTCATTGCAGCTGATGATGAGAAAACTGGCGACGATTCGTAACCGCTTCAGCTGCGGAGGCGCAAATTGACAATTGTGCTGCTGCGCGTTCCTGCAAGTTGTTGGGGGGGGGGCAATCCTGCAATGGCGGGGTCGCCTGTGTACGAAAGGGACGCGCCTTTGAATGACATTAGGAGTTTGTTTTCGCTTACTTTGTTGTTGTTGTTGTTCTTGCTGTTGCTTGTTTTGCTGGGCGGTTAGGAAGGGTCTATGAAAAAGCCTAAAAAGGTCTGAAAAAGGTGTTTCGCGTAGAGTTAAAGATACAGGAATGTTAGGATAGGATATTTATGATTTATTTATTAGAATCAAAATTAAAAACAATAAATGATGTGCACGGGAAACAGTACAGAACTACAATTTCTAATAAAATATAGCGCATTTATTTTAACTTTCGGTGGTGGAACAACTGTAGATTTTAAGCACGCGCCCCGAGTAAGTTGGAGGTCGGATCACGCCTTGTTCTGTATTAATTGTAGATTCTCTCTCTCTCTCTCTCTCTCTCTCTCTCTCTCTCTCTCTCTTCTAAAATTCCTTTAACATTGATAATGTGGGAGACATTCTTCAGGCGATGTGATATAATTTTATATTATTCAATTTAGTTTTATTGAGTAAACAGTGCAGCTCAGTTTCAAGGACTTAATTTCTCTCTCTCTCTCTCTCTCTCTCTCTCTCTCTCTCTCTCTTCTCTCTCTCCGTCCTGGTCTAGGTATGGGTATGAGGTTGCCTTCCCCATGGGCCTCCCGTGGCATTATTTTCAAGATTCAAGGTCAAATTATGAAGGTCAAGATCGTCGAATTGTTGAGTCTCTCTCTCTCTCTCTCTCTCTCTCTCTCCTCTCTCTCTCTCATTGTGGCATTTTGAACTTGTATGATAGTTTTCATGGTTAATATTACTCACACGTGCACACACACACACACACATATATATATATATATACTAATAAAAGGAGCCCATAAAAACACCAAAATGTAGAGAGAAAAGTACTATATTTCCGAGACTGCTGTCTCCCTCTTCAGGTCATGTGATTCAAAAATTCACATTTATATATATATATATATATATATATATATATATATATATATATATATATATATATATATATATATATTATATATAGATATAGATATAGATATATGCAGAAGCTAGGTACTATGTCGTACCTCTAAGTAGATGGGGATACAATCCACTATGATGTAAAGTCCTTCTGTAGTTTTATATAATATATCAATGTGGATTGTATCCATATATATATATATATATATATATAATAATGTATGTGTGTGTATGTATGTATATATTTACAAATAACGTCTATATTATTCAAACCCCTTATCACAGCGCAGCCCAGTCATGCATCTAAAGCAAGCTGAAATACCCCCTGCTATCATCCAATCTCTATGACGAGAGATGGCCCACTCGCTCATTTTTATCTCCCAATGGGTCAAGGTCAGTCAGCCTCACCTGCTCCCTCTAAATCCGATTTCCTTCTAATTTCGTTCCTCCCCCGAAACTCTATATCCCCCTTCGCGTTATTTTCGACTTTCGGAGTATTTATTCGTCCATTTTTTTCCACTCCCGTCACCTACGTCATGTCCTCACCTGTTTCACCTGGATTTACCTGTCACCTTTTGGCAGCCCCGTGCCCGGGGGTAGGGTTGGCTTTCTAGTGACGAAGGAGAATGTTTAGGTTGAGGTAGGAGTCCAAGAGGTGGTATGGTTGGGATATTATAATAATAATAATAATAATAATAATAATAATAATAATAATAATAATAATAATAATAATAATAATAATAATAATAAAGTACTAGAGTGTTGAGTAAAATAATATGTAAATACACAGTAAACAAGTTATACTCAGTAATTTTGGGGGTTTCTTTTTACATTTTCAGAAGAAAACTGAAAGAAGTTTTTGTTTTGTTTGGTCCATCATCAACAACAACAACAACAACAACAATAATAAGTAATAATAATAATAATAATATAATAATAATAATAATAATGATAAGTTCCAATTCACAATGTTTTAGTGAGACTATATTCAAAAATAACAAAAAAGTTTAAAAAATGGTCGTGAGCTCCCTTGCCTTTTTTTTTTCACCTTTTGTTTTGTATTTTGAAAAATACAGTCTCATCTACAGCATTGTGGCTTTGAACTCATTACCTCCGGGTGCGGCGTAGTGATGCACCATAGATAATAATAATAATAATAATAATAATAATAATAATAATAATAATAATATAATCAACATCATCATCCGTATACCACAGGTCTCACAAAAAGGAAAATTTTTTTCCGTAGTAATAGTAGAAGCCTACTACTACTACTACTACTACTACTGCTACTGCTCTTAATCCGTCAAGTAAAGGTATCACGTAAAAATAAATGATTGCGTAATCATTGCAATAAAAATTTCAGTCTTTGAGATCGGCACCATATATATATATATATATATATATATATATATATATATATATATATAATATATATTTATATATATATATATATATATTTATATATATATATATAAATGTATATTATATATTATATACATATAAACATTTTGGCTCGAACAAACCCATATTTATTATTTATTTTATTATTATTATTATTATTATTATCATCATCATCTTCATCATTCATATAAATCTCATAATAGCACGAGTCACTACAATGTGAATAAATCCTCATTAGTGTAAGTGTAAATATAAATAAGAAATGTATGTTTTTTTTATATATTTACACTTACACCACTGAATTTCCTCACCTATTATTATTATTATTATTATTATTATTATTATTATTATTATTATTATTATTATTATTCATCCGGAAGTGTCTTACATGATAAACGAAAAACCCAGACTTTTATATAAACAAAATCCTCTCAAGAACCGCAAAGGTAACAAAGATACAACAAAGATATAAGGCAAGAAATGTCATTTATGTCGAAGGGGGAATATTTACTACGTCAAGTGAATGCCCTCTCTCGTTTTCTACATCGCTCTTCTTGTGAGTTCGGAGGGGAGACTACTTAGAACCTGTTCTCTTCCCGTGAGGGGTTAGCGCCGTTTATGCATTACTTAAGGGTCTTTGCAGCGTCCCTTCGGGCCCTAGCTGGAACCTCTGTCATTCCTTTCACTGCAACTCCGTTCATATTCTCTTTCTTTCATCTGGCTTTCCACCCTCTCTAACAGTTGCTCCTCAGAGCAGCTGCTTTGAGGTTTTCCTCCTGTTACACCTGTAGAACCTTCTCACTCTCAGTTTCCCTTTCAGCGCTGAATGACCTCATAGTTCCCGGCGCTTGGCCTTTGGCCTAACTTCTATATTCTATCCTATAACCTGCTCTCTGTTGGTTGGGGGGGAGTTCAGAGGTGCGATTCAGGAAGGCAGTTGGGTACTTCAAAAAGATAATAAAGAAAAAATGTGTCTGGATGCCTTGGCTCAATGGTAAAGCGTTGGGATCGTGTTTGCAAGGTCCGTGGCTCAACTGGCCGGTGCATTGCCAGCCCGTCAGGTAACCCAGGGTCAGCTGAGGTCTAGAAAAAGGGACTATAACTATACATACATACACACACACACACACACACACACGCATATATATATATATATATACATATATATATATATATACATGCTGCATATAAGCGCCTCAGTGGCGTGGTCGGTTTGCTCTTGGACTATCACCTCTTGTGGCCGCGAGTTCGATTCTCGGGCATTCCATTGAGGGGTCAGAGATGTGTATTTCTGGCGATAGAAGTTCACTCTCGACGTGGTTCGGAAGTCACGTCAAGCCGTTGGTCCCGTTGCTGAATAACCACTGGTTCCATGCAACGTCAAAACACCATACAAACAAACATACACATATATATAGTATGTGTTTGTGTGGGTTTATGACACTCCAAAACCCCTCAAAATAACTATGGCGAAACCTAAATGAACGTCCTTACCTTACTCCATCTATACTTATCATTCTGGCGTAAACAGGAAACTAAAATGGTGTTGTTCTTTAATCTCCTCTGTTTCCTTTATTCTCAGGAGGTCGGGGGCGGAAGAGTGGTTTGGGTTGGGGCCGAGGCAGGTTTGGTGGTGATGGTCGTTGTTTGTTCATTGAGAGAGTAGTCACTGAAGGGTGGGACAAGATGAAATTCCAATGATTTTTGGGTACCGTCAACTTGCCTCAGATGTGCTGTAAAAAAGGAAGTTTTTATACAGGTTACAATATTTCCTTGGTATTCAATGCGTTATTTCCGGTTGTTTTGCGAAATCATTTATGACTATTTATTAAAGTAATTTCAGATGATTCATGAAGTATTATTCGGTTATTTATGAAATAATTTTGTGCTATTTTTTTAAGTCATTTCTGACTCTTCATGAAAGCGTTTCTGGCTCTTTGATGAAGTCATTTCTGGCTATTTATTTTATGTAATGTCGGGCTATGTATAAAGTAATTTCTCGTTATTTTTTATGTACTTTCGTAAAATGTCGACCTTTCATAGAGTATTATTGGTCTATTCCATGAAGTGATTTCTGGCTGTTTACACAGCAGTTTCTGCCCATTTTTATGTAGTAATTTCCGGCTATCTCATGAAGTAATTTATGGCTATTTATTAAAGTAATTTCTCGTTATTCATGACGTCATTTCTGGATATTTATTAAAGTAATTTCTTTTTATTCATAAAGTAATTTCTGGCTATTTATTAAAGTAATTTCTTGCTATTCATGAAATAATTTCTGGCTATTTATTAGAATAACTTCTCGTTATTCATGAAGTTATTTCTTGCTATTTATTAAACTAATTTCATGTTAGTCACGAAGTTATTTCTGGCTGTTTGTGAAATAATGTTTGTTTATTTTTATGAAGTAATTCCTGGCTTATTTTGTGAGGTCATTTATGGCTAATTATAAAGTAATTTACGTCCATTTTATGGAGCAGCTCCTGGCTATTTCCTGATGTAATTCCCGCCTATTTTATGAAGTAATTCCTGGTAATTTATCATTACTGAGTTCCTTCAGTTCCCTCTTTATATCTCCATTCATATTCTCGTCTTTTCATCTTCCTTTCCCCTTTCTCCTAACGATAAATCTCAGCGCTGAATGACCTCATAAGTCCCAAACTTTTGGCTTGAATTATATAGTTCTGTTTCAGTTTCTTGTAATTCACCATCATTCAGCTCCTTCAGTACCCTCCTCAATTCAGCGCTGAACGACCTCATACCTCCCAGCGCTTGGCCTTTGGCCTAAAAAAATTGTTCCAGCTCCAGTTATTATCATTCGTCATCATCCAGTTTCTTGAGTCCCGTCCTTAATTGCCTTCTTTGCCTTTAGTTGATAAGGTCTTGCAGAATGTGATGGTCGGGGGGCACAGTCGATGGCACTCATTGGCTCTGGCACTGTCTTCCTTCGGGTTGGCACTGCGAGCCGGCCGCGGTGCCAACGTGGGCCCCTCTCTCCAGTGTCCACTGACATACATACGTACATACGCGAACCTACACTTCAGTGCTGTCTTCACTGTTTATTTGTTATGCTTCTCGCTTCGGTATTTGGTTAAGGAGACTTTAATTTGATGGATGGACCGTCTTCGTTGTGAATCTTCGTTGTCGTCGGGTTATAATGCTTATTTTCTGATTGTTGTGTTGAACAAGTACATGTGTTTTATTTTGATACCAAATCAATACTGAATTTCCTTAAGCGAGAGTCAGATTTTGAATATTATATGTGAACACACACACATATACACAACACACACACACATATACACACACACACATATATATATATATAGATATATATATACATATATATATATATATATATATATATATATATATATATATATATATATATATAGTGTGTGTGTGTGTGTATGTATGGACTCGTATATATATATAATATCTTTGTGTACGTATGTGAATATATAAAAAAGTTCATTGTCAAGTCAGTAATCTTCAATAGAACAAAAAATTAACATTCAACTTATTCACCAAAGACTGCACAACCAAAGCTTCCCTCTCTCAGAATAGAGCACTTCCAACCTCTGTCCTCCACGAGACACTTCAACAACATAACGAAATTCAGACCCTATTCAACAAATATAATCTCTGTTTTGTCTGCGATCGAATTTGTAGTAGTCACCCAGATGGATGGTTGGTCGTTGGCAAATTCAGCAGCCAACATGATTCTCACACTCGAGACCGTCTATTAATAGATTTCTCAAAATATTTATTGTTTGTAGGGACCGTTTTTTGCTGTGAAATGAAAACATCAAAAGAGCAGCTTCGCCATTTTTGCCAAAGAGCAGACAGAGCGTCAGAGCGTTTCAAGATCGTTTTAGAAGTATTTTTATTTATTTATTTTTTTTTTTATGGCAAGTTCAGACGGCTCCTTGGGAGGGTTTTATCGCACCTAAGGTGGTCTGTAGTCTGATGTGAGAATGTTTAGGGAATTATTCAGGGGTTTAAGGTTGGGTGGGGTGCCGGGGAAGGACTTAGGAATTGTTATGAACCTCTTGATGGAGTTTGTATTGAATATTTCAAGAGGGGTTTTAGGGAAATTGTAGGGAGCTTTTAGGAATTGTTTAGGGAATTTGTAGGAAGCTTTTATGGAGTTGATAGGGATTTTTTAAGGGAGTTATAGGGAATTTTTGGGCGATTTTAAGGAGTTATTAGAAGTTTTTAGGAAATTTATAGTTATTAAAAGTTTTTAGGGAATTTCTAGAGAGTTATTAATACGTTTTAGGGAGTTATTAGAAGTTTTTAGGGAATTTCTAGAGTTTTTAGGAATTTTTAAGGGAATTTTTAGAGGTTTATTAGGAGGCGTTAGGTAATTTTTAGAGAGCTATGAGGAGATTATAGGGAATTTTTAGAGAGTTTCTAGGGAACTTTAGGGCCAAGATAGTCGCTTTGTAGTTTGTTTCTCCTCTACAAAGCTATAATTATAGCAAGATTGTAACATTTCTTCTACGAGACATCTGTAGTTTTAGGGGCATATATATATATATATATATATATATATATATATATATATATTATATATATATATAATCTTAGTCGCATTCACACTGTCAGATCCACCAAATACGTGTATCTCTCATGAGAAAAAAAACAAAAAAAAAAAAACAGCCGTCTATTTAAGTATGCAGACGGGAACCACGCTGCTGCTACACTTGACAGAGAATTCATATGGTTAAGAAAGAGCTGGCAAAGCCAATGTCTGTCAAGAGAGGGAATTCTCTCCCGAGCGTCACCGCCTACGAAAGGAACTGTATTCTGTCACGTGTAGTCTCTTCTGGAACGCAGCCCAGTGAGAGGGAGAATGTTGACAAGTACTAGGTACTGTTACGGTACGACCCAACAGAGTAATTGCTGCTTAATTGAAATCTCTCTCTCTCTCTCTCTCTCTCTCTCTCTCTCTCTCTCTCTCGTGGCCGTTGAGAGGGGCCAGGGGGCATAACCCCCTTTAGTTTTGGATAGTTAAAGCAGTTATGAAAATCATGGCATCACTGTAACTGATAGGCGTAGGGTAGACAGTCTGCTGTTCACAAAAATGTGTTTATTCTGTTTACTAAAATCAGTCTGAATTGTGTTATATGCTGAAAGATATTTTGGTCTTAACATTGTATTATGTATGTTGAATTCTTATTTTCAGTCTTGTAGCATTTTCTTTTCTACTGTCGAGGGGAAAGATCGGCCGAGTTAGATGAGAAAGGTCACGTGTGTGACGTAGACAGCGTTTCATGGAGCTCATCAGATTCGTATTTGTATCTATTGAACCGGCCCCGTATCGGGGTCACTCGAGTCAGGAGTAGGAACGTCTCCTGAACTATCCTTCTCTTTCCCGTTCTGTCCTTTCCCTCTCGGGCGCCGTTCCCTTCCACGCTTGGACAGGACAGACGGCTCGAGGGAGAAGTAGTAGGTCACCTTCAGTTTTTTTAAATATCCCGTCAATCAAAGGATGAGCTGCAGTGACAGAAAATGAGGATGACTTTGGTCTGCGCCTGCGTTTCGAGATGGCCGAGTTCAGGTGGGGGTTTTGGGTGGCTCACTGAAAACCGTTGCGTTTCAAGAACTTTATTGCTAAATACCGTAATCCGTGATGTTTTATGTGAATGACGTGAGCATGAATGATTTTTTTGATGTACAGATGTTTCTGTAAAGTCCGGTTTTACAGAAACAACCGATTAAATACTTAAAGGCGAATTAATGGTGATTTATTCATTTGTTATTATATTTTTTTTTTTTCACTCCAGATTCTGAAAATGTTCACATTATATTCTGATTGTTTTCATCTGATTGTGCGTGTCATTGGCAACATTACACAATCTTTTTTTTTTCTTTTTTTTCAACCCGAAAACCTGCCCTGTAAATATTTAATAATCTAAAATATTTAAGTTAAACAATTTTTAATATTGTTATGTCTTTTATATAATAATCTGTATACGACATACAAGTTTATATATTTATATCGTAATGAATATATATATCTCATTATATATATATATATATATATATAATATATATATACACAGTAATTATATATATATATATTATATATAATGATTGGTGTATCTATATATAATATATATCTATATATTATATATATAGTATAATTTTGTATAGATCTACTATCTATTATACATTATATGTATATGTTTATAATATAATAAGGTAATAATAAAGGACAAATGAAAATTATGTATTATGTTTATTTTGTTAAATATATATACATAAATGCAAATATATAATTGCTTTTGTAATCGTTTTTACAGGCCAGTCTTGTTTTAAATCCACTGGCGTTTCTTAACCAATGCTCTTCCCTGTTTAACCAATAGTTTACCAAATGATATCCATGACCTACAAAATGGATAAGCAAGCCAAAACACTTTCCCTAGTCCATCCTCTAAACCACAATACTCCTTCTGTATATATATATAAAAAATATTATAGCAGCCAAAATACTTTCCCTAATCCATCGTGTAAACCACAATATTTCTTCTTGATATGAAATAAATATTGTCGCGCGTAAGCCAGCTACGAACACGATCAAAATACAAATTGTATTCTTTGGAATCCAAGTGTTTTGGATTCTAAAGTTCCTGTAGTATTATTTACAGAGGGTTTTCGTTGCTTTTCTATCCTTGACTTCTTTCTGCTCTCTTTCTGGAGTCTTGCCATCTGGGTCATGCGTTGTTGCTTCGGGCTAGATTCCCCTGGGAGGGGGGGGGATCATTGACCTTGAATGTATACATATGTACTATATATATGTATGTATGTCTATATATGTATACTAATATATATGTTAATTTATATATTCCACACGTAAGCATACATATACTCATTGATGTGCATATAAGTTTATATTATTGCACATACATATTATATATATCTATGTATAATATATGTAATTGTATATATTATATTATATCTATATATATATCTATATATAATATATATGTTTATATTATATAATATATATATATATAATGTATATTATATATATATATATATATGTATGTATATATAAATGTGTGTGTGTACGTGCGTGTTTGTTTAGGCTATACTAGTGAGTTTGAAAACTATTCTTCGTGAATCTCCAAATCTACATCCTAAGGAATTCGCTGAATTCCTCTTTCAGTTTTTTCGATTTGTTCAGAGATGTATCTCATTCCCTTCTCATTTGTTATTCTTTTTTTTTTTCTTTTTTTTTTGCATTTTTACTGTTCTAGATTTCTCCCCAAAAGATTTAGAACGTGAGTTTTCATTTCTCCACCGGCCACTCGTTCTTCGAGAGGAAGTATGTTCTTGTTCTTCAGAAAATCTCGTTGTTCATTACAGCTAATGATTATTCTAATATTTACTACTGTACTGTCTGGTCAGTACTCCTTTTCAGTGTTTGTTTCAATTGAAATTACAAAATAAGATTTTTTTTAATTTTGTAATTTTAACACACGATTCTCAATTCATCTTTTACATTGCCAAAGCAGTGTTGTATAGATGTGAGTATTTTAATTATTATTTTTTTTTTAATTAGGAATTTTACTGAGCAAGTTTAGCGAGAGCTTCGTGAATAAGAGGTTGAGAATTTAGTGCAAAGATCCCAGTGCAGTTGTTAAGGGTTAAAATTTATTATTATTATTATTATTATTAGTTATTATTAATTTTATTATTTATTATTATTAATATTATTATTATTATTAATGAAAAAAAAAAAAAAGAAACAAATCCACAAGTGAATCGAACAGATTTATCTTTTAATTTTGTACATATAGATTTGTTTCTCCATTTCAAGACTCATGATGCATGACTAAGACATTATTATTATTATATTATTATTATTATTATTATTATTATTATTATTATTATTATTATTATTATTATTATTATTATTATTATTATTATTCTTGAGTTGACTTTTAAACTATAACTTGCCAATATATATATATATATATATATATATATATATAATTAATATATAATATATATGTGTGTGTGTGTGTGTGTGTGTGTGTGTGTGTGCGTATTTAGTAAGCATATATATATTATATATTTTATTTTATATATATATATATTTATAATATATATATATATATATATTATATATAGGATATAAATAAGTAGATGTGCTGTTGGTGAGCCTTTCGTGTGCATGTAGGAGACGGCTATTGTGAACGTTGCCTGTAGCGTGTAGTTTATTTACGATTCAGTGAAGTGGAATTGCTGCCGTCATTGATGAATGAGGGCGCTATTTTGACATTTCTGAACCTAACCAGTAAACTCAAATAGAGAGGGACGAACGTGCCAGTCTTAGGGACACCGAATTATTACCATACCAGAGAAAGTGAAGCAATCTGAATTTAAATCAGTACTAGACAGAGGCTCTTTGTCCCGCTAGATGCCCGTTGGGAACCCGGCATATGAAAGGGTGCCGTTGACAGAAGTGTTGGCTTTCTTTGCACAAAGGAGTCGAGGGAACGATCATATCTGGTCTGCACGTCCCTAGGGCTCTAGGGACCTGCCCTGTGTGCTCTAGGGGCACACACGTGCCGGCGCGTACGTGCGATTTACGAAGGGTACTCGTCTCTTTAAATCACGGGCAGTGTTTCGTCCTTTGTTTTTGACTTGAAGCAAAATATCCTCCTTTGTTCTGCAATTTAAAAGCCTATTGTTAATTCAAGGGCTGATTTGCTTATTTTGGCTCCGTTAGGGTCTCTCTCTCTCTCTCTCTCTCTCTCTCTCTCTCTCTCTCTCTCTCTCTCTCTCTCTCTCTCGGAGATACTGGCTCGTCCAGTTCTCTAATTAACATAGGGAAAAGTCCATGCGATTTACTCATTTTCCACTGAAGATTAGAAGATTGATCTTTTCATAATATTCCTAAAAGTAAATAAATAAAAAAAGCACGCGCTTTCTTCGGTCAGGAAACGGTATTCCACTCTTCTGTGAAGTGGTCATTAAGTTACTCTGAAAATAAAGGCCCGTCCTGATGACTAAGACTCACTCTTTACTCATTCTAATTGCCCAGAAAGAGCTCCTAATCACTCATGGAGTAAAGACCATTTTGCTAATTACCCAGAACAGGAAAACCAGAAGTAAATTATTCAGGAAAGTGTGTGCTAATTATTCAGCTTACAAAACTGAGAGGCGTAAAACCAATTTTTTGCATAATTATTCGAGGATTAAGGACGGAATGTCCCCAGACACCCAGAGAATAAAAAACTAAAGGTCCCTCTTTCTCCCTCTGGGGTACACCTTAAAACGTAGGGGCAAAAAACCAGAATTAAATTATTCAGGAAAGAACGTGCTAATTACTCAGTGCACAAACCCCAAGACAGCAAATCAAGGACAGAATGTCCCCAGAACAACCGGGGAATAAAAGTCTGAAGGTCCCTCCTTCTCCCCTTGGGTACACCACAAGATTCAGGAAAGAGTGTGCAAATTAATCAGTACATAAACCCAGAACAGAAACTATTTTTTTTAAATAATTATTTGAGAAATTATGGAAAGAATGTCAACAAACACCCAGAGAATAAAAAATGACAGGTCGCTACTACTCCCCTTGGGGTTCGCCACCAAAACGTAGGGGCAAAGCGAAAACAACCGTGAAATTGGTGCCACGAGGAGCAGATAGCACCACCGTAAGTAGTGAAGCATTGCAACTGTCACTGTGGGAATTGTCAGGAATTGCTGGGAATTGCTCCTTAAGCGGCAGTGACAACCTAACTCGCCTCTCTCTCTCTCTCTCTCTCTTTAACCTTTTATCTATCTGTGGTTTGCTCTCTCTCTCTCTCTCTCTCTCTCTCTCTCTCTCTCTCTCTCTCTCTCTCTCCACCCCGTATATTTTTTTCTAAATTTCTACCACTTTCAAAATTTATTTCTTTATTTATATTTAACCTTCTTCCTTTCTTCTTCTTCTTTCGATGTTCCTTGCCCAGTGCTGCCAAGGGATTTATTCACTTATTATCTTCCTGTCGTTTCCAGCATTTACTCTTCTTTATAACTCTTGCTTTTTTTAAGATTTTCATTTATGATGTAATTTGCCTTTGATGCTGGTCTCCGTAAGATGTGATCTTGACTTGCTCATTGGTTATCCCATTTATTGACTTGTAGTTCTTCCCAGATTTTATTTCTGGTTTCGTCTTTCTCTATCGTGGCATTTTTATTCCCCGACCGACGTCGTAGAATTCTCCTGGTTTTGGTTTAGTTCGCGACGCTGCGGAATTTGTCGAATTGGGTTAAATCAAACATGGTTAAGAGTCCATGTTCTTGTGTGGTTCTGATGTCAGTTGGAAGATTGATATAAAATGGCGCATGACCAGAAAGGTTTTGGCAACTTGTATGAATATTTTTCATGCTTCTCAGGTAGTTAAAGCTAGTAATTTTTGTTGTCTACTAGGTTGGTATCCTTTTCTCTTTTACCTCTTGCGGTGCAGCTGCTTTCATTCCTTTTTACTGTACCTCCGTTCATATTCTCATTCTTCCATCTTACTTTCCAGCCTCTCGTAGCAATTGATTCATAGCGCAACTGTTTTGAGGTGTTCCTCCCGTGACGCCTTTCAAACCTTTTCATTATCAATTTCCGCTTCAGCGCTGAATGGCCTTATTTGCCCCAGTGCTTGGCATGTATGCCTAAAATCTATAAATAAATCAATTAATCAATCAGAAAGGTTTCTGGTAACTTGTATAGATGTTTTTCATGCTTCGCAGGTAATTAAAGTTAATTATTTTTTGTCTAGGTTAATTGACCGAGTCTAAAGATCCACACAAGGCCTCTTATACCTTTCAGCGTCTTACTCTTACGGACCTCCTGTAGGCCAGACCCATTCTGGCATAAGGCCAGCCCCAGCTTAATCTGAATAAACTCAACCAGCCACTTGTTAAACCTATAAATTTATTTATATTTAATTGATTGATTGATTGATTATAAAAAGACGCATCGTATCTTAGAAGTTTGCCTTCCGTTTCAAGGGATAATGCATTGGGCCTCCTCTCTCTCTCTCTCTTCTCTCTCTCTCTCTCTCTCTCTCTCTCTCTCTCTCTCAGATTTCCCCTCAATAGTTACAGTGCCAAATATCTTCTGAGGCAGGTTTATAGTTATGCTTGATCTGCATGCTTAGTGTTATCACTACTACTTCGATTGATTTCCTCATGTAACCTCATAACTGACAGTCAAGAATAATTAATCAGCAGTTTTTCGAGCCCATCAACTGTCACTGCGCCACTCACCTCTGCGAAAACGACTACTCACTCGCAGCCTAGATATCATTGCCCTTCCATTCCGTCGATCCAGCACTTTTTAAAAAAAATTTTCTTTATCTTCCTTTCCCATTCCTTCTCAGCAGTCGATAATTATTATGCTTTTCCCCCCTTCTCTCCACAACTTTATTCTGATATCTGCTTTTCATCTACTCTGCTACTTCCTATATCCACAATTATATATATTATATATATATATATATATATATATATATTATATATAATGTTTATATATATAATGTGTGTTATGCATGCATGTAATATACACAAGGAAACTACTATTATTATTCTTAATATATATAATATATAATTAATCTATAATAATATATTATATGTATATATATAATATACATATATTAATTTAAATTAAAAAATATATGTGTGTGTAATGCATGTATATATACTTACACTATATATTTATATATAAATAAATATAACATATATTCAAATATATTAGATATATTGTATTATATAATATATATATATATATATATATATATGAATATAAATATAAATAAGGTATAAGCCACGAAGGAGAAATAAACAACGGAGTTTCTGCAAGTTCTTGCAGAAACTCCGTTGTTTCTGTTTCCTTCGTGGCTTATACCCTTTATTTATGCATTTATTCACGTTCCAAACTTTCGTGATTCAGTTATACATACTACATACCTACATACATACATACATTATATATATATATATATATATATAATATTATATATATATTATATATATATATATATATATATATACACTCTGGCAAACGTCTAGATAAAAATCGACTTATTCACGCGTGAAATTCTCTTCCATGCAAGAGAAATACCTCAGTCAAATGCCCTCTCTAAAATTTATGTTTTTATTCTCTGTACTTTTATTTATGTGTGTATTTATTTATTTATTTTACCTTTTACCTCGTTCGTCTTCTTTGCCTCGCTTCCTTCGTTCTTGTGCTTCGTATTCTTGGTCTCTGTTAATTGACTTTGCTATAGTAGTACCGTATACTCTGGCTCTCATCGTTTACTACAAAAGGTTCGTCACAGTTTTCGAAAAAGAGCATCGACTGTAAATCCGGTTCGTGGAGGCGTTCTTTAAACGAATGATCAGGTGCCCGTATTTTGTATCGCGTTTTAAGTTTTTCTCCTCTTATCATTGCTTTTCCTCCTCCTCCTCCTCCTCTTGTTGTTGTTGTTGTTGTTGTTTCAACACCATTTTTATTTTTTGACATTGACGTTATTTTAATGTTGCTTAGATATTCCATTCATTTCTCCTCCTCCTCCTCCTCCTCCTCCTCCTCGTCCTCCTCCTCCCCGTCTTCTTCTTCTTCTTCTTCAACGCCTTTTCATTTTTTTGACAGACATTGTTTTAATGTTGCTCAGATTTTCCATTCATTTGTCAATGAAGTCTTTCCCCTTTTTATTATGTTTATGACTTTCTTCTTCTTCTTCTTCTTGATTTTTTACTTTGTTTTAATGTTGTTTACATTATCCATTCATTTGTCAATGGAGACTTTTTTTATTAATGTGCTTATGATTTAACATTCATTTTCGTATTTAGTTTATTTATTTATTCTTTATTAAATTCCATTACTAATTTATCTTCCTTTCTATAAAAAAAACTACTTTTCCGTTCATTCATAAAAGGTAGAATAACTTTTTAATTGGAGATTTTCCTCCTTTTTAATTGATATTTATTTATAATAACATTTAAATTCGTTGATGTGTATCGTAATCTAGGTCAGGAAAGTGATCAAAAGGAATATATATATATATATATATATAGTATATATACTATATATATATATATTATATATATATATATATATATATATATATATATATATATATATATATATATATATATATATATACACACACGTATATATACGTGTATGCATATGAAAATTTGATCGAAATAAAGCATTACTGAATTGATATGATGTATGAGTAATATTAATGTTATTATTGTTTTTATTACTGAATGCACTCACATTAGATAAGTCTTAAAGACCTGTAAACTTTCAAGGCAAACTTTCGAAATTTAAAGACGAAATAAACAAAGGAAGGACGAAAAGATTCGCGTGAATAAGAAACAAGTAGACTCAATCAGAATCTATTCTTAGTGGCAGTATTTCTCTCTCTCTCTCTCTCTTCTCTCTCTCTCTTCTCTCTCTCTCTCTATATATATATATATATATATATATATATATATATATATATATATATATCACGATTACCTAGCAGTTCTGTATACATACATATACATATGTACATACATATGTGCACATATACAATACCTTACAATGTTAACGGCATTAAGCTTCTAAATAATGCTTTATATTATAATAGTATGTATTATATACTGCTCCTAATCAAATGAGTATATATATTTAATGGCAAATATTCAGATGATGCATATTGCTTCGAAATGACTGTTAAGTTAAGCTTCTAAAGTCTGCTTTACAATATGGTGTATATTACGTTCTACGGCCAACTGAATGCGTTTGTTCAATGCTAAATTTTCATTTAAATATTCGTTACGTCGTATGAGACGTAGTAATTGTCCCGGTTCAAACGATTCGAAGAAGCTCGAGGAGTCGACCTTGTCAGTTAAATCCCCCATTCGCAATAGCGAGTCATCCGTCATCATTTGTTGAATGTTTCGTCTTGACGATTTCGACTCCTGTCTTCTTCGGGGGTAGACGGCCGTTTGGGAGCGGTTGGGTGAAGGTTGGTGGGAATGGGGGGGGAGGGTGTGGCACCCCATAGGGTGGGAGGTTAATAGAGGTTCTTGGGTAGGGGAGGTGGGGCAGGGGTATGCCGAGTGCCAAGCCCATGTGCTTGGCAGTTGCGCCGATCGTTTCGGGAGGGGTAAGTTGGGGGCGGGAGGGGGGAGGAGCTGTTTGGCCGGGTGGGAGGGGGAGGGGGAGGGAGGGAGGGTGCCTCCGAAATATCCCCCTCAATGCCTTTTCTAGATGCGCTCTAGATTCTAGCGGAAGAAAACAGTGGGGAAAATGTTAGTATTTTTTTTTTTTTTTGTTTTTTTTTTTTTTTTTTTTTTTTTTTACAGCATCTTTCCATTCCCTCCCCAACCTTTTAAGTACCACACCTCTCTCTCTCTCTCCTCTCTCTCTCTCTCTCTCTCTCTCTCTCTCCAGCTTTCCCAATTACCCGTCATTCTCGCAAAACGAGAGCTTCCTGTTAGCACATCGTAACGACTTCGGGCATCATTCGCATGAAATTGTGGAGGAGGTTATCATAAATCGTCTGGAGGGGGGATTGTTTCGACGCCATAGAGAGGCCACGTGACAAAAACGTCAAACACCCTTCAGAAAAGATTACTGTACAGGGCGCCTTAAAAGTCTTCGAATCCTGTTGTCAGAAATAAAAGCGATCGGTGGGTATGTCCAAGATTCGCGTAATTAGGATAGGGACGTTCATTCTCTTTCGAATACCTAACTGATATATAGATATATATATATATATATATATATATGATATCATATATATATATCATATTTATTTATATATATATATATATATATATATATTATATTATACATATATTCATTCATTATTTATATATATACATATATATATATATATATATATATATATACACATTACAATTTTATACTTATTTATAGTTTTGATTGAATTTAACTAAATGAGTTTCCATATATTACATTTTTTATATTGATTTATAGCTTTGATTGGCCTTAGTTGCCCCAGTGCTTGGCATGTATGCATAGAATCTATGAACCAATCAGTTTTTCGGTGCCTACTTGTATAATATTATTTTGAGTAATATATTGCGCATTAGTAAACTTTAATTTCAGCAATCCTGGAGGCTCAGTTAATTCTTCTTCTTTTATTTTTTTATTATCTCCCGTACTTATCCAAACTCCCCTACTGACCCATATTAACTGCAAGGGTCATTCCGTGCTGGACGTCGTCCCACAATATGTATTGTTGCGTTTGATACTAAGAGTGGTTTCCAAATTACAGAGGTCTATACTCTGTTTTTTTCTATCTCTCCATCCGCCTGTGGTGTTTCCGGGCTTTAGATAGTTACATTCAGCTTACATTCAACAATAATAATAATATCCTATTTCGAATATTAACGGTGTACTTCACATACAGTAAATTATTAAAACACTTTTCAGTTGCAAATGTACACCTAGATATCCTTTTATTTACCTAAAACTTACACATAGCGTAACTATTTAAAGCCCGGAATGCAGTGTTACCATACAAAAACACCACAGGCGGATGGACAGATGGAAAAAAACAGAGTATAGTTACGATAGGAATTCTAGGTGAGAAAACTGTCAAGGAATTTGTTCTA
>NC_087204.1:23654236-23666736 GCF_015104395.2 Macrobrachium nipponense | reverse complement strand
ATTATTATAATTATTATTATTATTATTATTATTATTATTATGGGGATATTCCGGGCCTTAATTTATTCCAACGCAAGACAGCATTGTTTTG
This sequence comes from Macrobrachium nipponense, assembly GCF_015104395.2. NCBI lineage: Eukaryota > Metazoa > Arthropoda > Malacostraca > Decapoda > Palaemonidae > Macrobrachium > Macrobrachium nipponense. Next base: position 23,666,645 of record NC_087204.1, on the reverse strand, counting down.
TTTGTTGTGTGGATTTGTCACTACGATACATTCATTCATTATTTTTATCAGTTGTAAGAGATATTTGTTTATTAAGAGGTTGGTAATTAATTCGGCAAATCTAATATTTGTAAGATCTCAATTAAGTGAAGACTTTCAAATGATTTGTCTATTTCGGTGGTTACAGACTCTCTCTCTCTCTCTCTCTCTCTCTCTCTCTCTCTCTCTCTCTCTCTCTCTCTCTAACTGACGTAACCTAACAATTTGTATCAAAATCGACAGCATATGTGATCATGAAAGGTAAAGAAGGAGAGAAAGGAAGAAACAAGGAGAAAACAGTCTCCTTATGAGATGAAAGTTAACTTTCCCAGAACGAAAGTACAACCGATCGTTTCTCAGTGACTTGCTTTCTCTCTTCCTTTTTGTTCACCAGAATGAATGCAATATTTTCTTTCTCTTTCGATCAGAGTGTTTGTTCTCGCCCTGAACACCTATTGTATTCCCTCCTCCTCCTCCTCCTCCTCCTCCTCCCCATCCTTGAAGAGCCCATGGAAGACCATGCGGGCCGATTCACAACCATACCATTATCATGGGACGTCTTTTCTTACTATTTTACCATGCGGTATAGTATGTACTGTACATCAAGTGTTTGTATAAATATATATATATATATATATATATATATATATATATATATATATATATATATATATATAAGATGTGCATATATATATATACTATATATACATGTGTATATATATATATATATATATATATATATATATATATATATATATATATATAAAATGAATATTCAACTGGATCTGTTTATCACATTTTCTTTACAGTATTGGGGCAGAAATGTATTTCTGGATGTTTAGTTTGTTAAGAGGACGTTTTTGTGAAATGTTTGCAGAAGGAAACGAACTGAAAATCTGATAAATGACGCGATTGCTACAACAGTCGCTCTCAGCCATGTCAGTGAATCTCTATCGTTCATTATAACGGTCAAGGATTTTAGTTGTACGCAATACATTTATTTTAAGCTACAAAGACATCGGTTTCCGCGGAAGAGCTTATTTGTGAGTGGGTCTCCTTTTGGCTAAACTGGCGGAAAATACTCTCTCTCTCTCTCTCTCTCTCTCTCTCTCTCTCTCTCTCTCTCTCTCTCTCTCTCTCCCCCCCCCGTTTAAATCTTACTCTTCCTGTAGCTATTTCCTGGTAAGGCTCTCTCTCTCTCTCTCTCTCTCTCTCTCTCTCTCTCTCTCTCTCTCTCTCTCTCTCTCTCTTTTAAATCTTACCCTTCCTGTAGCTATTTCCTGGTACCTGGTACGGCTCTCTCTCTCTCTCTCTCTCTCTCTCTCTCTCTCTCTCTCGTCCTCTCTCTCGTACATTTCTTAAGGTCTCTCTCTCTCTTTCCCTCTCTCTCTCTCTCTCTCTCTCTCTCTCTCTCTCTCTATCTCTCTTCCTGTAAAGTCTTATTTCCTGTTAAGGTCCTGTCTCTCTTTTCCCTGGTCTCTCTTCTCTCTCTCTTCTCTCTCTCTTCAGTCTCTCCTCTCTCTCTCTCTCTCTTAGTCTTCCTGTAGCTATTTCCTGGTATCGCTCTCTCTCTCTCTCTCTTTTAAATCTTACTCTTCCTGTAGCTATTTCCTGGTAAGGCTCTCTCTCTCTCTCTCTCTCTCTCTCTCTCTCTCTCTCTCTCTCTCTCTTTTAAATCTTACTCTTCCGGTATCTATTTCCTGGTACGGCTCTCTCTCTCTCTCTCTCTCTCTCTCTCTCTCTCTCTCTCTCTCTCTCTCTCTCTCCACTTAAACCTCTGCTGCATACTCATAGGGGAATCTTTCTTCTTCTTCGCTTCCCCCAAACAAAAATAAAAGAGGGAAAAAAGATTCCTCTTTCTGTTTTCATCTCATTTCCTTGTGTCGTGAATCACCGTCGTGGCCAGTCTGTGATTCCCGTATTTCGAATAGGTTATTCTCAGCGGTGACGCCCCTTTCGTTACTTGTAATGCTTCGTCTGGTGACGTCATTTTCGATTTTCGGTAAGAATAAGTTAGAGTTTAGCGTTAATTCAGTATTATTATTATTATTATTATTATTATTATTATTATTATTATTATTATTATTATTATTATTCAGAAGATGAACCCCTGTTCATATGGAACAAGCCTAAAGGGGCTATTATTGTTATTATTATTTTTTATTTTTTTATTTTTTTGCTCTATCACAGTCCTCTAATTCGACTGGGTGCTATTTATAGTGTGGGGTTCCGGGTTGCATCCTGCCTCCTTAGGAGTCCATCACTTTTCTTACTATGTGCGCCGTTTCTAGGATCACACTCTTCTGCATGAGTCCTGGAGCTACTTCAGTGTCTAGTTTTTCTAGATTCCTTTTAAGGGATCTTGGGATCGTGCCTAGTGCTCCTATGATTATGGGTACTATTTCCACTGTCATATCCCATATCCTTCTTATTTCTATTTTCAGATCTTGATACTTATCCATTTTTTCCCTCTCTTTCTCTTCAACTCTGGTGTCCCATGGTATTGCGACATCAATGAGTGATACTTTCTTCTTGACTTTTTCAATCAACGTCACGTCTGGTCTATTTGCACATATCACCCTATCTGTTCTTATACCATAGTCCCAGAGGATCTTTGCCTGATCGTTTTCTATCACTCCCTCAGGTTGGTGCTCGTACCACTTATTACTGCAAGGTAACTGATGTTTCTTGCACAGGCTCCAGTGGAGGGCTTTTGCCACTGAATCATGCCTCTTTTTGTACTGGTTCTGTGTAAGTGCCGGGCATTCGCTTGCTATGTGGTTTATGGTTTCATTTTTCGTATTGCACTTCCTACATATGGGAGAGATGTTATTTCCGTCTATCGTTCTTTGAAAATATCTGGTTCTTAGGGCCTAGTCTTGTGCCGCTGTTATCATTCCTTCAGTTTCCTTCTTTAGCTCTCCCCTCTGTAGCCATTGCCATGTATCATCGCTGGCTAGTTCTTTAGTCTGTCTGTTGTATTGTCCGTGCATTGGTTTGTTGTGCCAGTCCTCTGTTCTGTCTGTCATTCTCCTGTCTCTGTATATTTCTGGGTCTTCGTCTACTTTTATTAGTCCTTCCCATGCACTCTTTAGCCACTCGTCTTCACTGGTTTTCAGATATTGCCCCAGTGCTCTGTTCTCGATGTTGACGCAGTCCTCTATACTTAGTAGTACTCTCCTTCCATCCTTTTGTGTTATGTATAGTCTGTCCGTATTTGCTCTTGGGTGTAGTGCTTTGTGTATTGTCATATGTTTCCTGGTTTTCTGATCTATGCTGCGGAGTTCTGCCTTCGTCCATTCCACTATTCCTGCGCTGTATCTGATTATTATTATTATTATTATTATTATTATTATTATTATTATTATTATTATTATTATTATTATTATTCAAAAGATGATCCCCTCTTCTTATGGAACAAGCCTAAAGGGGCTATTATTATCATTATTATTATTATTATTATATTCAGAAGATGAACCCCTGTTCATATGAACAAGCCTAAAGGAGCCACTACTATTATTATTATTATTATCATTCAAGGTTGCAAAGAATATGGTGTACCTTTGAAAAAAGTTGCAGAATATAGTATTAGTAAATACAGAATGCGGAAGGAAGATATACCCGTTATTAGAAAAGAAACAGATTATTAGGTTGATAAACAAATAGATAACAACATAAATAAATTTGTAAAATGCAATGTGATTTGCGTTTGGATATTAATGCAAATCGTTGATAACATGGTTGCTACTTGCGATATTTACACCTCCATAACTTACTGTTTATTTTTGCGCTTGATTTTGAGACTTACTGGTTTATTTCTGTAATTCACTTCAAGTAGTACAGGTTTATTTTTATACATTATTATAAGAAGTGATTATTCTTAAACTTCACTGATAGAAGCATAAATATGTTTCTGTATTTTATTTAAAGAAGTGCTGAATTATTCTTGCAAAAGTTTATTCTGTATTTTATGAGCAGTGCTAATTTCTTCGTGTAATTTATTGGTAGAAGCACAAGTTTTATTTCTGTATATTGTTGTGAGAAGTGTTAATTTATTCTTGTAATAATTTATTGTTAGAAGCACAAGTTTGTCTGTATATTACTGTGAGAAGTGTTAATTTATTCTTGTAACTTATCGGTAGAAGCACAAGTTTTATTTCTGTATATTATTGTGAGAAGTGTTAATTTATTCTTGTAATTTATTGGTAGAACCACAAGTTTATCTTTCTATTCTTGGACGTCATTGATAAAAGCAAAAATTTATTAGTCTATATAATTTAAAGAATCGCTAATTTATTTTTGTGATTTATCTTTAGAAGCACAAGTTTATCTATATTTCATCGTGAGAATTGCTAATTTATTCTTGTAATTTATTTTTAGAAGCACAATTTTATCTGTATTCATTATGAAAAGTGCGAATTTATTCGAAAAGTGCTAATTTATTCACTTCAAAAAAGTATAACTTTATTCTTACAAAGATCCTCCGATCTCTCTGCAAATCCATGAAAACTTACATAACATAATTATACAAATTCGTTTCTTTTGAACTAATAATATAAACGAAACATCTTTTGTAAGTTTATCGCTTTGAATTAATTTATGACTATTTCTCGTAATTGAAAAAGGAAATGGATACAAAAACAAGCAGGCGATGAAGTAGATAGAGAGTAGAACCCATGAAAGCGGAAGAAGAAATTTAACACTTGAAGTTCATAACAAAATTGGGTAGAATGTGGCCTTGAATTTGCTTCTGAATTAAGGGACACGCCCCCATTGTGGGTCGGAAATGGGCTGGAATAAGACTGAATGACGTAACACGCCCCAGAGCAGATTAGAATTTGGGAGGGACTTAATACTTATGTCGTAACAGCAACGTTGGTCTTCGGCGTCGGCATTCATTACTGGTTAAAGTAATTAACTGCATATATGGGAAAACTTATAGACTCACATGTAACCAAATTAAGGAATATAACCCAATTTTGCTGAAGATGGATAATAATGCAGTTCATAGTTAAGGGATGATCACGCTTACTGCTTGGAAAGTGGGCGGGAATGTAACTGAAGTCGGCGACACGCCCCTTTTATTTTTAAAGTGGGCGGAAGTGCTACTGAATTAGGGACACGCCCCTCTATTCCTTAAAAAGGGGCGGGAATGTAAGTGTTTTAAAGGTCACCCTATATTCTAAGTTAGATGACGAACATGATTGGAACCTTGAGTTACGGGACACGCATTTCTTTGATTAGAAAGTGGACGGGAATATAAATGAATTTAGAAACGACTTCATTCTGGTTAAAATGATGAATGCTGTAACACACTCCATTTTTTTTTAAAGAAGAGTAGACAGAAAAGTAAATGTATATTCGGAGACGGCCCCCTTTTCGTCTCGGAAGTAGGGGGCACGCCCTTTTTCATTTATGAAGGAGGGACAAGGCCCTTCTTGTTTAGGAAGCAGGATACACACCCCGTATACGTTTAGGAAGCAGTGCCGCTTTTTCTTTCCGTTTATGGAGAGACACACACACCCTTTCATTTATGAAGGATAGACAACCCCCCCTCTCCATTTAGGAACAACGGACACACCCTTCTTCGTTTAGGAATAAAGGACACGCCCCTTTTTTAATTCAGCAACAATAGACATGCCCCTTTTTTGTTTAGGACGTAGGGGACACGGCTCCATTTTGTTTATGAAATAAAGGACACGCCCCTTCTATGTAAGCATGAAGGGGACACGCCCCTTCTTTGTAATGATAAAGGGAACACGCCCCCTCATCATTTAGGAAGCAAGAGGAACGCCCCCTTCGTTAAGGAGTTAGGAGAGGCGCTCCTGTTCGACCAGAAAGAAGGGAGCACGCCCCTTTATCGTTCAAGAAGCAAAGAATACTCCCTCTCTTCGCCTAGGTAGTAGGGGTACGCCCTCTTTTTTTTATGAAATAACGGACACGCCCCTCTTCTTTAAGGATGATGGGGATACGCCCCCTCGTCGCTTTGGAAGCCGGGTAACACGCCCTCCTCTTTGATTAGGAAGTGGACACGCCCCCTCCACATTTAGGAAGCTGGAGGACACGTCCCCTCTGATTAGGAAGTGGACACGCCCCCTCTTCGTTTAGGAAGCAGGAGGGCACGCCCCCTCTTCGTTTAGGAAGTAGGAGGATACGCCCGCCTCGATCAGGAAGTGGACACGCCCCCCTCTTCATTAGGAAAACAAGGGAATGCGCTCCTTCTTCGGTAAGAAATCGTTGGGACACGCCCTCCTCCAAATTTCAAAATGGCCGTGAAATGGGGCGCGGAGGCACCCGGCGAGAAGCAGCGAGCGCAAAAGTTGATTTAGGATTGTGGAGATGATACTAATAATACGCCCGCCGCGTTAACGGCATAATGACAACTTCCTCTTCAGCCGACGCTTTTGTTCCGTTGTGTGTTCGCGTTGAACTCGTCCTCATTCTCTTCATTGTCGCCGGCTGGTATTTACGTCTGAAATTATGTCACGGAAGGGAGAGGAATTCCGACGTAATGCGCGTCTCTCTATGCGCTGGATTCCTATACCAGATGAATTCAGAATTAACACCTCTGAGAAGGATGTTATTCGAATGCTTTATCAGTTGCTTACATTCTCCGGTTGTGAACGGGATTCCTTAAAAAAAAAACATACGCGCGGATTCTTACGGAAATTCGACCAAAAGTTGGGCTCGTTAATGTCAACACGTGACTGAATTTTTGAAGAGATCTGGGTCTGGATTAGGAACCGCCTTATTAACAAAGGAAGGAGTGGATCGCTCAGCCTTGGCGGAGGTTTGCGGTCTCAAATTTATCTCTGTTGTGTTTATTTTTTTTTATCTTATCTCTTTCCTCTTTCAACTTATCACTATACGTTATATGAAAATTATTGGAATTTTAGGCCGCGTCCCATTCAATTGCTAGTTTATTTCTGCAATAATTATTTTATCATAATAAACTCTCTGAAGAGTTGTGTTTATTTAACTTTCAAAGATTGATATAAGAATCGGTTAAAATATATAATATATATATTATAATATATATATATATATGTATCATATATATATATTATATAATGCTATATCTACAGAATTCGTTTCATTACGAATTACATGGATGCTTATATACATATTACTGGAATTGTGTACATTTATTTTAGATAGTTGAAAAGGATATTTACATTACGCATTTATCGATTGTTCTTTTATATAATGTACATGTATATATCATGGACAATTATAGTATCATATATATATATATATATATATATATATATATATATATATATATATATACATACAGTTCGCATTTACACTTTGTTTAGACGCCTCTCGTCCCATAGACGACGAAGAAATGAAAGGAAGTAACGTCGTGTTTTGAGAAATCGTTTTGGGTCCCGTCGCTTACTGTCAGGAAACGCGTAAACTGTTATTTTTGGTCCAAAAATGCGCCTCTCTCTCTCTCTCTCTCTCTCTCTCGTAGTAGCCGAGCAGGGCTGGCAACAACAACAACAACAGGCCTTCGAACGTTTCTCTCCTGTTGGCACTCCTGCCTTGGTGGTTTCCCCTTTTAGTACTTGTTTATACTATTTTGTTTTTCATTACAGGATGTGTTAGAGGATTGATTTAAAAGGGAATAAGATACAAATAAGAGGGGGACATAAAAACCTTAAAAGTGGGCCGAAATCAAGGTTTATTTTTGGCAAAGATACTTAAGCAAGACTTCGAACGTTTCTCCGCCATGTTGGCACTCATGGCTGGGTTACTTCCCCCGTAATATTTGTTTATACCATTTTTTCTTTTTCATGTATTCAGGACGTATTAAAAGCCTGATATAAAAGGAAATAGTACAAATAAAAGAAGAATCAATGATATGCCTTTAAAGTGAGGTGAACAAGGTTTATTTGTTGCAAAGGCACCAAAACCGAACGTTTCTCTGCCATGTTGGCACAACTGCCTGGGTAGACTCCCTCTTACTACTTGTTTATACCACTTCCTCTTTTGTGCATTCCAGATATATTAAAAACAAGATTAAAAGGAAACAAGATGAAGATAAGACGAAATGGTAATAGCTTACCTTTAAAGCGAGGTGAAATGAAGGTTCATTTGTAGCTGACATCAGTTTAGGACTTTTTTTTTATTTACTTTTTTTATTTCCTCGCCGAAATATCCCAAGAATTCCGATCATTTCCTGAGGGTTGACGATGAGGCCTCGGGTTTAATTTAGACGCCGGTTTGGTTCCGCGTCTTTCAAGTCAGTAGACGTGTGTTTTCCTTCTTTTTTTTTTTTTTTTTTTTTTTTTTTATTTTTTTTTTTTTTTTTTTTGCACAAGGATGGGTTTTGTTTTACTCACGAGGGCTCATGGGAATTATCTCTCTCTCTCTCTCTCTCTCTCTGTAGTTAGCCCATCTTGCTTGGTGAGACGTACCCGCGTGAAGTCACAATAATCAACAGATATCACAAGTTTAACATACGACTAGAATTTGAGAAATATCTAGAAGTGTTCGTGAACTATCGGTGATAAGATTAGTGTGAAAATAGTAGGATAAAGCGTCTTCTAAGTTAGTTTATCAGTGTAATACTATAAATCAGAACAAGATGGCAGTAAGTTCCAACTGCGGGAAAAGGTGCGTAATTTGGCGTGTTTAGCAGATTCGCAATACGATGAGGTAGCAGGAAGGGAACTGGCATTTCTCATCTATGAAATCAGCAACAGTCCTAACCAAAAGATACAAAAAGCATTCATAGATATATTAGAAGGACATAATCCTTCAAACTGGAACAAATCTAATGAAAACATCTTGAAAATAATTGAAGAAGTTCCAAATAAAATCCAAGTGGTCAAGAGACTCATAAAGAAAATATACATAAACCAACATATTCCGACAAAGAAAATGAATAAGGTGAATCTTGTGAATATACTAATTGATGCATTAGGAAAAAGAATGCCAAAAGCATGCAAACTGTGTAAGGTTTGGTATAGCATAGTCAATCCACAAAACCTAATCAGAAAAATTGTGCTGCATGCAACATTCCGACCCATCCACAGTGTGCTGAGGTAATACAAGATTTGAGAAAAGATACAAGAATTTTTTGTTCAACATGTCTATCATGGATAGACAATGTTATTAAATCAAGATTGAATGTACAAATAGTTGAGGATGAAGAAGAAGAAAGAGGAAGAGGAAGAAAGGGAAAAAAGAAAAAGAAGGAAGAGGAAAACGGAGAGAAAAAGATTAAAGGAAAACAAACGGAAAATGACAGTAAACAAAATGAAATGAACAAAAAAAATAAGGAAAACAAAGAACAAGATAAAAGTATGGATGCAGAGATACTCATTGATACTACATATGAGGCAATAAAGCAGCATACCTACGAAGAAAATAAATTACGATATGACAACAGAAAAGCAAATCCCGAAGAGGCTCTACCCAGATCTATACAATGACGGGAAAGAGGAAAAAATAGACAAGAAAGACAAAATCTGCAACCTTTTGAAAAGAGGGAATTGCAGATTTGGAGAAAGATGTTACTACAAACATCCTAAGATATGTCAAAACTATGAAATATATGGTAAATGTGCATACTTAGATGGATATGGGGATGATTGCAGAGATCTGCATCCAAAAATATGTAAAAACCTAAAAGAAGGAAAAGGATGTAAGTTCGACAAAAAATGCAAATATATGCACCCTGTAGCCATGAATCATAATCAAATAAATAACCAACCAAGTAATAAATCCAAAATAAGAAAGAAACAAATATAAAGAGAGAAATCAAGAATATCAGGAATTATTTTTTTTTAATTTTTTTCGGTAAAAGAGAAAAGCAAACCACCAATGAGATATGCAGAGGTGTCAGCAAAATATTTCAAAGCATCAGCTCCGAAATTCTACTCAAGAGATAATAACTGTATTTATTATGCAAGAGGATATTGCAGAAACGGAGAAAATTGCAGATTTCAGACAACAAAATTAATAATTATGATGAAGGAAGATCAATATTATGGAAGTTGGATTTTTTAATGTCAGAATTTCTGGAAATGAAAAAAAGAACAACATACCAGAACAGGAAAGAGACATGGGAAATCCTTATTACTATCAGTATTAAATGAAGGAGAAACACGCAAACCATCATAGTGATGAATGCGCAGGGTTTAGTTACGAGTAACTCAAAAAGAAAAATAGAGTACTTAGAAGAACTAACCCAAAATGAAAAAGAAAATAGATATAATGAATATAAGTGAAAACCTGGTATTCCCAAGAGACTGGGAATGATGATCAAATAAAAAGGGTTCCAAACTTATAGATCAGATAGAAAAAATAGGAATCAAGGGGGAACCGCAATATATGGGAAAGACAAAAAACAAGGAAAAATATATGAGAAATATAGTTAACTCAGAATGTGAACTATAGCGGTAGAATTTTTGAATCTGAAAAATTGATGAACATAGTAATATATAGCCTCCTAATACTAAAGAGTTTGACTTAATAATTTGAAAAATTGGATGATATATGTAGAAATCACAAGGACTGACTATTCTCCTATCTGGTGACTTCAATTTTCCTTTCGTAGAATGGAAAGAACGAATAGGAGATTGTGGTTGTACTTATACATATAAAAAAGGAGAGTAATAGTAGTGCAGAAGATAAGAGGCAATTTGAAAAGCTATTAGATATGCTACTAGAATACAACATTCAACAAATAAATCACCTGCCAACAAGAAAGGAAAATACTTTAGACCTAGTATTTGTGAACGAGATGAATTATGTTAAAGAAATAATAGTTTATAATGCGAGTATTTCAGACCATAATGTCATAGAATTAACAGTTCATTCCAAAGCAAGTGAAAATAGAGATAAGCAAGAAATGAAAAAGTGGGAATGGATATGGAAAATACAACTTCTACAGTAAAAATATAAAATGGTCAGAAATTAATGAAGAATTAAACAAAGATTGGGATAACAATTTTCGTAAGTGATGACATAAGGGTAAATACGGAGATATTATATAAAATATTGGAGATAATAGTGGAAAAATGTATATACCGAAGAAGAAAAGTAAAACATCATTCATGCATACCAAGAGACAGAAGGATCTTGTTCCAGAAAATCAGAAAGTGGAAAAAAGGTCTTGCAAAAGAAAAAAAATGCATGGAAAGTTATAGAACTAAAAAGTAAGATAGAAAATGCAGACAAAACGATTATACAATCAAAAGAAAATGAAAACGGACTTGGAAGAAAAAACCCTATTAAATATCAAGCAAAACCCCAAACTATTATACTCATATGCGAAGAAGATGAATAAAGAAGAATAGAAATAGGCCCTCTGAGAATTGAAGGGAGATTAACGAATGAAAAAAAGGAAATTTGCAACATACTGGCAGAACGATATAGAGAGAATTCACCCCTAGAATAGATAATGAAGATAATGATATAGAAGTAAGGGATGAAAATAGTGAATATTTAGCTGACATAGATATTAATGAAGCTGATATTGGTGCAGGCTATTAATGAAATTAAAAATGGAGCTGCTGCAGGGCCTGATGGAATTCCTGCTATTTTGTGTTAAAGAAAGTAGTTCATTCTATCGCAAAGCCACTTGCAATATTATTAAGACAAAGTGTAGATACAGGCAAGATATATGATGAGCACAAATTAAGCATATATTACCCCTACTTTCAAAAGTGGATCAAGACTAGAGGCAAGTAATTATAGGCCTGTGAGTCTAACATCACATATTATGAAAGTGTATGAAAGGGTAATGAAGAAAAATATTATGAAACATTTAATAAAAAAATAATTTGTTTAATAAAGGACAACATGGTTTCGTACCCACGGAAAAAGTACACAAACCCAACTGTTAGTTCCACCGTGAAAACATATTCAAAATATGAAAAGCGGAAATGAAACAGATGTGGTTTATTTAGACTTTGCAAAAGCTTTTGATAAAGTAGACCTATATATTAGCGAAGAAAATTAGAAAACACAATATCGTGGATAAAGTAGGAAGATGGTTAAAAGAATTTTTACACAACAGAAAACAGATAGTTATTGCAAACGACGAGAAATCGGATGAAAGCCAAGGTAATATCCGGTGTGCCGCAAGGTACGGTGTTAGCTGCAATACTGTTTGTTATTATGATTGAAGACATAGACAATAATGTTAAGGATTCGGTAGTGAGTAGTTTCGCAGATGACACAAGAATAAGTAGAGAAATTACTTGTGATGAAGATAGGAACGCTCTACAAAGAGACCTTAACAAAGTATATGATTGGGCAGAGGTAAATAGGATGGTATTTAACTCTGATAAATTTGAATCAATAAATTATGGAGACAGAGAAAGAAAGCTATATGCATATAAGGGACCTAATATAGACATCACAAATAAGGAAG
>NC_087204.1:23629236-23651736 GCF_015104395.2 Macrobrachium nipponense | reverse complement strand
AATTGTGATTCTCAACACTGGTCCCTGTGTCTTCAGCTAAGGGTGCCTCAATGATTAGAGGATGCTCTATATAATCTTGGCCATATTGTTACTAAAATTGTACCTTTTTTTGCCATAATTATGGCAATTTTGGTCTCGATTACTACGGAATGGTGTGCAATTCGGACCTCACATATTTTAGGATTCTATCACATTTTGCCGTATTTAAGTTATATGTTTATGGCTCTTAATTCATGCGCATATTTATGTTGAAGTGTTAAACGCTGTTATTATGTTTTGAGTATCCAACCTCTCATGACAGCGAGTTAAGCCTGTTTGTGAGTTATATTTTATCTGTCTAAAGCATCCCAACACAGAACGATATATAATTTGTCTCAGTGATTCGTAAGATAATGTAACTATTTCTTCATAGTCTTGAAAAGCTCTCAAATGATGTTTCAGTGTGCCTCGTCATCTTGTAATATTTCTCTAATGCAATTTTTTATGTATTTTTTCAAATTCTCCAATGATAGTCATTATCGTATGTAATCGTGCATTTCTCAAATACTAATTTTTGTTTATGTGATTTTTTAATTTAATTTCTAAATGCTAGTTATTATTGTATGTAATCGTGCATTTCTCAAATGCTATTTTATGTTTATATAATTTTTTTTATTTAGATTCTCAATTGTGATATTTTTTTATAAATAAATTTGTATTTAAATTCTCAAATGCTAGTTATTATTGTATGCAATTGTGTATTTCTCTAATGCTATATTTTCCGCATTTTATTTTTAGAAATTCTCAACTACTAGGTATCTTTGTATTTGTCAGATACGTTTCTCTTCTTTGAAATACGAAGCTACTGGTTCTATAGAAGAGTGAACTGAATATGTGCTCATTACATATATGTGATATTAATAATGTTGGTTTCGCTAAAGTGGCCTTTTGATTTAATTTTTCATATAATTTATTTGACACGTTGAAGGTCATGAAATAAATCTTTTAACTGTCAATAGGATTCCTTATAGTATTATTGCCATGATTTATTTGACACTAAAGAGGCCATGAACATAAAGCTTCATCTGTCTGTAGAATTTCTTATAATATTATCCAAAGCAAGGCGTGATCCGACTTCCAGCTTACTCGGGACGCGTGGAAGATATTTTCCCCTCACGCTAAGTTGTAAACATTATATTCCTAACTTTTAATATAAAACGTGTTAAAATCTACGATCAAATAGAGCCTTGTTTCATTGACGAAAATTAAAATTAATAAGTCTATATTTTATTAGAAATAATTGTTTGCTACTGTTTAATATGCACTTTTTTTCACATTTTTGTTCAGATAAATCATAAATATCCTATGCTAAAATTCCTGTAGCTTTAACTCAACGTGAAACACCTTTTTTAGATCTTTTTAGGCTTTCGATAGACCTTTCCTACCCCCCCCAACAAGAACAACAACAACGACAAAGTAGTTTGTAGGCTTACTCCACGAGTAAGCGAAAAGAGGAATGAAAGGAAATATAAAAAGCCATTTTTGGTAACTTTGGCCTATACAATGGAAATTCTTCCAAATAGGCCTATCAGCAATTCTCCCGGAGTATTTAACCACAGGAAGTATTATCGCTAATTACTCTTAGGCTGCGATTTTCGAGATTTTACAGGTATTTGGTAGTAGGCTTAACACCATATTATTCGTTAGCTGAATTACGTTCGAAAAATTTTTAAATGTGAGAGATATTTTAGAATGAATTCCTCTGTTTAATCTTTGAGATATTAAATGATGCGGATTCCTCTCTCAAGATCAAGGCTTTGGTTGTGTTAACTATTTGCCAGTTGATTCAGAAATCATTATAAAATTTATATATATATATATAGTATATTATATATATATATATATATATATATATATATATTATATATATATATACCCCTGTGTGTTATATATATATATATATATATATATATATATTATATATATATATATATATATATGAGTACACCCTGGGGGGGGGGTATAGATAAGAAAAGAAAGGAAAAAGTAACTCCGAGCGTGAAACTGTAAGAAAGAAAAGAAAAAAGAAATGGGGGAGCGGAAGGGTATGGGCGGTTACCAAATACTCTCTTCTCTCTCTCTCTCCTCTTCTCTCCTCCTCTCTCAATTTTCATTATGTATAGATATGCATACGCGCACGCGCATACAGTCATCCCATCCGGGAGCGTGAAACTGAAAGAAAGAAAGAAAAAGAGAAATGGGGGAGCGGAAGTGTATGGGCGTTACCTTAATACTCTCTCTCTCTCTCTCTCTCTCTCTCTCTCTCTCTCTCTCTCTCTCTCTCTCTCTCTCTCAATTTCCATATGTATTACATGGATGACAGTGAATGTGATATTTGCACCTTTTAATTTTATTCATTTTCTCTTTTAAACTTTATTTTTAATATTTCTGTTTTTCTATATTTTTTTTTCATTATTTACTCAAAGTAGGGGCGAGGGGTAGGGGGTGGAGTTTGGCACATACAATGCCTGGCAACACCTAGAACGAGAGAGAGAGAGAGAGAGAGAGAGTTACGTACAGCGAAGACAAATTATTTTGAAATCTATGAGTGACATATAGCTTTCGCCCGCACTTTTTTTTTTCTTTTTTTTTTTGCTACTGTTTTTTATCCACTGAACGTACGCTAAGGTAGACTAATTTATTTACGTAGGTAAGAAAGTAAGAGATAGTTTTTCCTCTCTCTGCTCTCTTCTCTTCTTCTCTCGTCCATCTGGATCTCCTCTCAGTTCTCTCTTCTCTCTCTCTCGTCTCTCTCTCTCTTCCACCACTGCTGGCCATAAAACAAAGGGAACTTAACAGACGCTTGATGGGTTAAGTCTTTCGGTAAAAAAAAAACAATAAAAAAATAACAATAACGAAGGAAAGAAAATAAGTAGACCTGAATAAATGAAAAATGAATTATGTTATTTTTTTATCTAAACAAATATAAACAAACGGGGTTCTTTTGCATTTAGAAAGACTTCCTTTTGGTTATTTACGACTAAATGTAGCATTCTGGAGCCTCATATTGGCATAGGTTGAGCTGACAATAGTACAAGTAGACTAGATGTTGTCGCTGACTAATTCTTCTTGTATATATTTATTTATTGATAAATATTTGCCAGACATTATGTCAATTCGACCAAGGTTTGCGAAGCTCATGACGTATGTGGTGAATGGCTATATAAACTAGCTTATTATTATTATTATTTTGGGGGGCGGGGTTTTATAATTATTAATTAGAATGATATAATTTTAAGGTTGTGTAACAGAATGTCGAGTGAATGTAAAACTTCAGTCATAGCTAAAGTCGCATTTTCTATGAGTGGCGATGCTGTGAGAAAATGAAAATAGTGCGTCCTTAGATGGTTAACTCTAATAAAACATTACATCCCCCTCAACTATATATATATATATATATATATATATATATATATATATATATATATATATATATATATATATGGATATATATATATATTATATATATATATATATTATGTATATATATATATATATATATATTTACCATAATGAAATATTTTTTCGCCGAACTCATTTGAAGCAAGAATAAAAGACTTGTAAACTTGTGTTTTGTTTATGCTCTTTAACTTTAGTTTATATACAGAAATAAGGAATAACCCTTCAAACTTGTTGCATAAAACTTTCACACTTATGGTCTTGCTTGGTACGAATGGAGTTTAAAGTTGGCCTTCCACTTTTTTTTTCAATTTGACTTAGGTCGGGGAACTGTTTTCCTTTCTTGTGTCACGTGACATCCCTAATATTTGTATCAATTCCCAGTAGGGGTTTACATTGTGGTTACTCAGACGTACCTATGGTGTAATTCCATGTCTCGATGTCTGCAAATGTTGTATGAACCACCACAGTTTTTTTTTTTCTGAAGCTATGCCTCTTACTTTTATTGAACTTACACATTTAATAGTTTACCAAAGGACATATTCTGTAATTTTTCAATTTTTTTTTCCATTAAGGTAACTTTGCTAGTCCCGTTTTCTGTTAGCCATCCTCCTCCTCCTCCACCCCCTCCATTTCCTCTTCTTCTTCTTCTTCTTCTTTTCTTCTTCTTCTTCTTCTTCTTCTTCTTCTTCTTATTCAAGTTTTGATATATAGTCGACATGAGCTTCTGAACTGGTAGCAACAAACAAACATTATTGTGCTGTCAAAGAAAATGGGGTGTGGAGGTTTCTGAGGAAAGTGAGAATTATTACTTTCTGTTATATATTCTGGGAAGATATCCTTAAGTAGAGGCAGTGGAGGTGTTTAGTTGATTTATTGTCAGTTTTGGATTATTGTTTAGTAAATACGAAATAAGGCTTTAAATTTATAGAAAATTATTCTGTTCAGATCTGAAATGTTTCTTGTAAATCAAGATACACACACACATGCATACATACGTACATTATCTTTACATAGATAATATACTTAATTGTATTAATTTTGTCTTCTCTTCCAGGGTGAATCCTAAGGATGAGGAAGCAGCTGCGGAAGATGTAAAATTAGCTCTGCTGAAGGTAGATGGGAAACTATCCCCTGGGGAAACAGAAGATGGAGCCGACAAGGTAGGAGGTGGACGAGTTATCCACGAACCCCAAAGAACCTCTGGGGAGACACATCCCACGATTGTTCTAACTGTTCACGATCACTCTGGAACAACAGATCCTCAACCCCCTTCTCCTAATCCAGGACTTCTTGCGCCCAACGACGATATAGAATACATAGATTCTGATGAAGGCGAGGACGACAGGTTCATCCGCGGGACGCTTGCCAGTGCCGACTACAGCGACCAGTGGTTTGACTGCAAAGGGACCCTGACCAGGTCTCGCGGTGATCTGAGTAAAGTTGGTATCGATTATGACGAATGTCCTGAAAGCACCTATTATGAAGCTACTGACATTGGAAGTAAGCAACGGGAAGACCACCTTCAAAAAGTGACGCCAAAAGATATCGAGGATAAAAGTTTAGGGGCAGTTTTGAAAGTTGATAAAAAAGAAAGGTCACCAGAGAAGAATTTGCCAGCAGCAGCAGAAGAGAAGAAGGATGTAGATGTTCCTGTTGTAGAAACTGCAGACAGATTTAAAGGATCACACAAGGCTCGAGCTTGGGTTCAGAGCCTAGACAAAGACACTGAGCAGCGTGTGGAGAAATGGATAGAGTTGCAGAAATCAAAGAACCCTTCAGACCTCCCAAAAAGTAAGTCAGAAATACGATTAGACAGCCTTGATGAACCACCAGGAAAGTGGGCACACGCAATGAGATCAAATTAAATGCACCTGTTGATGATGAAGCAGCATATGAGGAGTACCTGCGAACTTATAACTCCAAAGTTGAGCAAAAAGGTGATCCAGAAAAAGAGGATGCTGCACGAAGGGAGAGTTTGAAGAGAGTCTTCCAAGTCCGGGGCAAGTTGTCAAATAAAACAATAATTGATTCACAGAGACCCTCTTATAAGGACACGGATATTTATATTGCGTCCACTCCTTTTGCTCTTACAAATTCCTCTTCAGGGCAGGAAGATTCAGATGGTGAATCAGAAGATGGCATTAACTGTGCGTCAGTAGATCTTGAACCAGCACTTGAATTAAACAGAGGTATAGCAGAGTCAGAAAAGGTCAAATTGAAGTTACCCAATTTAGCAGACAAAACTCTTACATCTAAGAATGAGAGTGCTAAAGCCATAGTTCCGGATATTATTATCAATGCTCCTGATGTTGAGAGTGATGAGGTAGAAGCTCCCAAGGAAGAGGAAACATTAAATACAAGTATCTCTGATGATTATCGTTACTCAAGTCCAAGTACAGAAAATACAGAGAATACTGCTGGAGAGAGCACTTTATCAGAGGAAGTTAACAGAAGACCAGACATTAGAGAAACTCCGAATCAAGAGCCTGAATTGTATGAAAATGAGGTGATTATAAACACAACAAAGGAAGATGGCAATGATGTCACTTCATCTGATAATGCAGAGGCTACTGAGAGAGATGACAGTACCAATGATTTAAACACAACTGCTAGTGAAATTGATGTTCCCTCGGACCTCCAAAAGCCTGATCGTAAGAAGAAGAAAATATCAGCACCAAGTATTCCAAAATCCATTAAGAATTTAGCCGGTTCTATTTTTTCACAGCAGGCAGACACTAAACCAAGAAAAGAACAGTTACAAGAGAAGGCTTCTGAAAAACAGAAAAGGCGAAGCAGGTTGAGTCCATTTAACAAAGATTACCTGTTTAAGGGTTCATCAAAATCAAAAGCAAGAGATGATTCTCCCGATAAGAGTACTGGATATGAGGAATTGAAAAGTTCACCAAAAATGTCAGGGAAAGGTCATTCCAATGCAAAGGATCCTCCTTCCCCAGCTGCTATAACAAACAAAACAAGTTCGTTAGTTACTCAAAGTGTGTCGTCAGTGCAGGATGAATCAAAGAATAGTAAAACTGTTGGTGACAAGACTGTCACACCTGAAATCCCATCGTCTGACTCTATGAAATCTATAGATGAAGCAGGAAGAGGATCCTCTGAGAGCTTGGAATACATCTCGCCAATTGATTCTGATGAGCAAAAGTCAGTATCACATGAATCATCTCCAGGCGTTGGAAACCCATTTGTGGAGGAAGATGGTTTGCTAATACGAAGAGATGCACTACTTGCTGTCAAAAGAATGGAAAATGATGATACATCAACACATTATTACAGTTTTTTAAGTGCCACTGATGATGCCCCGTTGGCAGCGAAAGAACCAGAGAGGCCAGCAGTTTCAGAAAAAATAGATATCGTGCAGCCACTAAAAGAAATTTCAGTGTTCCATGAACCTCCACGCAATACAGAATCAACAAAATTTGCTCCTGGTAATGATGACACACCTTCTGTGTCTATTAGTGATAAGTCAGCAAGCAATGCATGCAGTAGCAGTGAAAGCACACTGAAAAGTAGTATTCAGAGTCAAGAAGCCAATTGCGTTATGAATGCATCTGGAAAATCTACATCCAAAAGTATACCAACTCCAGA
Source organism: Macrobrachium nipponense (assembly GCF_015104395.2). Classification (NCBI taxonomy): domain Eukaryota; kingdom Metazoa; phylum Arthropoda; class Malacostraca; order Decapoda; family Palaemonidae; genus Macrobrachium; species Macrobrachium nipponense. The sequence goes on along the minus strand of NC_087204.1, from coordinate 23,644,692 downwards.
AAAGCCTCCAGTGAAAATATATGAAGTTGAGGGCCATTCACCACTGTGCATTCCATCACCAGTAGTGAAAGAACCAGTCCCCACAGAAGTAACAAAGTTGAGTTTACCAGCACACCTTCAGCAGGAAAGCCAAGAACCTCCCAAACCAAGTCCCAGAACAAAGAAAGGCAGGTATGGATATTCCACTGGCTCTTCAACACCAACAACTCCCACTGCACCACTGAATACAACCCCCAACAAAGAAGTGCCACCAAGTCAGGTTAGCTGTGTAACTCTAAATAGTAATGCAGGTGTTACAAATAATGCCATAGTGTCTGAAAGTAAAACAGCAACCACCTTATCTCAGGACAAAGGGTCAAGTGCTGCAACACACAAGGGTCAAACAGAGAGGAATTCTTCAGACTCAGGTTATGCAGGTCCAGGGAACAACTACTATGAGTCTGAGCCTATTTACTGGGAAATTAGCGACACTAAAGACGCACTTCCCCGCCCAAGTCCTAGAGGGAAGAAAGGTCAGAGGACCCCGAGTGAGCAATCTCTTGCTGCAGCACCTATTTCTAAGCCTGTAACTTCAGCTGCACCAACACCTGTCTCTCCATCTCCAACAACGGTATCTAAGCCACAGGAGACACATCCTGTTCCAGAATGGATAAATAAACGTGCTCCAATCCCTAGTCCACGCACAAAGAAGCAACGATCTTTACAGTCCTTACCCACTGTAGTTCCACCAGAAGAGACAATAGAAACAGTTAAAAAAAAACTTCAGTCACTGTCCAGTGTCCCAGTATCCACCGCCCAGATGATGCAGCAGCCCCCAGCTAGGGCAAACAAATACGAAGAGCAATTTTATAGTGGTAAAGCAGCATCTATATCGTATGGATTTACTTCTAACAATAGTCTTCCGTCACCACCAGTTCGGGGTAAGAAAGCCTCACAGGTTTCCTTGCCTGCAGCAGTAGCAGTAGAAGAGACAATGAGCAGGCAACAGAAGCGTGCTTCACTACATGAATTTGGCTTGGCCCGAAACCACGAAAAGGGCACTGCACCACGTCCGCCTTCTGCCAGGAGGTCAAGGCGCAGGACTGATCCCACTCTTGGAATCTCTGAGTCTGCAATTAAGTCAGCTGTGGAGGTAAGCTTCTGGTGAAAGACACCAGTTTAACTTGACTGTCTGCTGTTTAAGCTCAGCTATTTCCTTATAGCTTGTAGAATAGAATCCAGTGAAGCCTTCTCCCTTATGGTCTTGATCTTTTTCCTTTTATTGAGTAGAAATGGTTGATTGTTTCCAGTTGGTGTTGGCATCTACCTACCTATTATGTGCAATTTCAGCTAAGATTAATTCATGGTCTTAGATTTGCAAGGGCTAATTCTGAAGGTGTGCGTAGGATTATCAAGTAACTTGATTACCACCTTTAGTATGTATTTTGTCTTTCACTTCTTGTTATGAATGACCTGTATTCAAACAGAGAGAAAGCAAGCCATGACTTGTGAATGTTTAGAAGTTTGGAAGTTACCCATGAAAGTAAGTTGATGAAAATTAAGTCTATGTATGAGACAGAAGTTGACGTTTGGGGAAATTCAATCCCGAATTATTGCAAGTATAGTAAAGTAGTTCGTTCTCTTTGTGGTATATTGGACATTTGTCAACATCTAGTTGTAGTTTTCAATTGATTTTTGTTACATGTTTATGAAATTCTATATTCTAACACCTTATTGAGAAACCGTGTAAATATTTTTTTTCGTTTTATACTGAGAGATTCAACATAACCCGTATTTAAAATATTATTAGTGACGTGCTTATATTCTCTCAGATAGGCGTTTTTTAATAGCGCTGTAACTGTACCATACCATGTGAAATATCGGTACTGTAAGAGGGGGTCGGGAGAGCAAGTCTCGGTTTGGGGACGTTATGTACCGTTTGCATTGTTACAAAGGGGCCAGTGGCGAGGTAGAGTCTGGCCCCGGACTGGTCGACGGCAAATCTAAAGTGTTCATGCCCTATAGACTGTTGTTGTTACACATAAAAAAAAAATATAGACACTTAACATTTCATTATACAAGGATGAGTTAAATGAGAATAGATGCATTTGAGTATAGAGTGGAAAGCTTTTGTTCCCAATTGTGTGTGTGAATATATATATATATATATATATATATATATATATATATATATATATATGTATATAGGTGTGTGTTTGTTGTGAATAATATATCATATATATATAATATATATATATATATATATATATATATATGATATATATATAAAGGTAAAATCAACGAAGAAAGTGAAACAATGGATTTTGCCTTCATTTATATATTCATCCCGTTCCAAATTTTCGTGATTCAGTTATATATATATATATATATATATATATATATATATATATATATATATATATATATATATATATTGCATTAATCCCAAAGGTCTCCAGATTCTCTCCTCCTTTCTGTACATATCTACGTGTAGTCATCTCCGTTAGACACTAATATATATAAATATGTTTTCAACCCCGCCCCCCTCCGCTCTCCATTTATCCTAAATTATTATTATAGTTTAAAAATGAATTGACGTCAGAAGATAGGATAGAATATGAGCTGAGGGTCTCGTGTGAAGGTTCCTCTCGGCCAATGAGCGTCAGTCCTCCGATGACGTCATAATCTCATACATACGTAGACAAGACGTAGAGCTGATGCAATACATTCAGTTGGGGTCGTGAGGTTTGGTAAGTGGGTCGAAAACATTATTTATTTATTTATTTATTTATTAATTTTGAATTGAAATCTTCAGAAGTGCTGTAGACATTAAAGTGCTCATGCAATAACAGCGGTACTTTGTAAACTTATTCGACAAAACGAGGTCATTCTTAACATATGAAGTTATCACAGGACATGTTAAATGGTAGTGCAGTATTATACTCATGATTCATTAGGTGTTAATTTATAATATGGTATAGTACTCATAATAAATTCAATCATAATTGGTAATATAGTATGATACTAAAAATAAAACAGTATATAATGATATCGCACGTGTTAATACAATAGAATACTTATAATACAGTGTAATATCATGGAATAGTACGTGTTAATTGGTAATACAGTATAATACTTATAATATATATGATATCATAATATAGTACGCGTTAATAGATATAATACACTATGGTGCTCATACTAAACTAATCGGTAATACCGAAGTATGCGTGCATTGTTAACACATAATACGGTCTGCAGATATTACGTATTAATAGTTAATACAGCATATATTTCACGAAACCATACACGAGAAATAATAACACCGTAGAATTCGTAATACGATGCGTGTTCGTTGTTTGATGAATATAAAGCTTTTAGTACAACAAAGCTGCTACAGTCATGATGATCGTAATGTCAATTAGGGGGGAGACCTTCTCTGAGGGCAGCAGCGTTGAAAATCATTAGATCGAGTCTTCTCTATGGAGTACCGTAGTATGACGCAATCACCGCCTCTTCCCCGGGGAGCCGCTCCCCGTGTCTTTTCGCGCCGTAAGAAATGAATGGAGCCGAATTTGAAACGGCCAGGAAATCGTTCATAGAGGAAAGTTAGCACTGAGACCCATATATTTTGGTTGAGAAAAATACCAAATTTATATATATACAGTAATATGTAAAAAAAATACTTGATTATAAAAAAATGAAATGACAACTAAGCAGCATATTTTATATAAGGTTATATAAATACTTATTTTTCTTAATAAAATTATATGGGTGTCAGTCCTAACTTTTCGGTTCGTCTTACGATCGTCTTTTCAAGTTTCCTAAGGACATAGAAAATTTTACGTTGTCTTTTATGAGAGTACGAAAACGAATGAATTGGGATACGTAATGTTAGCAGTACGTGACCATAATACGTGGCTGATACTCCTCAGCAAATTATCTCGACATCCTCCAGATCCTTAGCTACACTGGGTTCCTTTCTCCGAATTCGTGAACGTTTGGGCGCTTGCTTTCGTTTCCCGTGAAGATAACACTTGGCTTCCTAAAATAGATGTCAAGAAGAAGACAAAGGAGAATGAGAGGGGTAGAAGAGGGGGAGGGGGGCCGGAGAGTCAGGGTGGATTCTCTAGTTTTGGGGTTTTCCTGGGTATCGTTTTTTTTTTTTTTTTTTTTTTTTTTTTTTTTTTTTTTTTTTTTTTTTACCTGGGAGTATTTGCTTGTCGTGAGTTCGTATCGTTAAGGAAAAACCTGCTCTCTCTCTCTCTCTCTCTCTCTCTCTCTCTCTCTCTCTCTCTCTCTCTCTCTCTCTCTCTATGCTAATGGTATGAAATGTGTCTCTCCTCAAACCATACTGTATTCAAAATTTTTTTTTTTTACCTGGTGGGGAGTATTTGCTTGTCGGTCGAATTCGTATCGTTAAGGAAAAACCTGCTCTCTTCTCTCTCTCTCTCTCTCATTCTCTCTCCTCTCTCTTCTCTCTCTTATGCTAATGGTAAGAAAGGTGTCTATCTTCAACCATACTGTATTAAATTTTTTCCAAGCCGAAATCAACTTTATTTCGAGCAAAAGAAATTTTTTTTTTTCTGAGCAAAAATCAAAATAACCATTCCGAAGCTTTCACTCTCCACTTAATACGTAATTTCGATTCTCTCTCTCTCTCTCTTCTCTCTCTCTCTCTCTCTCTCTCTCTCTCTCTTTGGTAATAATGTGCAAAGTGTTTATTTTCAACCGTATGGTGTTACAAAAAAAAAAGTATTTGAATTACTCACTTAATTAGTAACTCGTGCATGCAGTGATTATAGGGTAATTTTTTTAATAATGCTTATTATTACTGTATTCATTATACTATCACCATTGTAAATAACTTCATTTCCGTTCATTATCATCATGCCGTCGGCGTCTAGCATCCTTTCATGATCACCCATCCAAGTGCTGATCACACCCAACGTTGCTCAGCTTCGGTTATCATACGACCGACAGTGTAATAAATAAACGCACATACATTTGTACTACATAAATTGTAATAAACTACTCATTACATTACATTGTACTACGGAGAGTCTCGTGCTGTTAGACCTTTGTAATTACAAGGGCCAAACAGTAGCGACCAATGCCCACAGTAACAGGAAACGGATGTTGTCGAAAGATAAAGGTCAAAATGTCATCCTTTAAGTGTGTTATTGTATGTATATATATATATAATATATATATATATATATATATATATATATATATGTGTGTGTGTGTGTGTGTGTTATTGTATGATATATATATATATATATATATATTATATATATATATATATATACATACTGTGGGCATTGGTCGCTACTGTTTGGCCCTTGTTTTTACAAAGGTCTAACAGCACGAGACTCTCCGTAGTACAATGTAATGTAATGAGTAGTTTATTACAATTTATGTAGTACAAATGTATGTGCGTTTATTTATTACACTGTCGGTCGTATGATAACCGAAGCTGAGCAACGTTGAGTGTGATCAGCACTTGGATGGGTGATCATGAAAGGATGCTAGACGCCGACGGCATGATGATAATGAACGGAAATGAAGTTATTTACAATGGTGATAGTATAATGAATACAGTAATAATAAGCATTATTAAAAAATTACCCTATAATCACTGCATGCACGAGTTACTAATTAAGTGAGTAATTCAAATATTTACAATCTTAAAAATAGGTGAAGATTGTGCATTGAAATTGCCACTAAATCTGAGAGAGAGAGAGAGAAAATGTCACCATTAAAATTTTGTTTTTGTTCGAATTATTTTTTTTAGGGGCTTTGATTTTTTCTCCTCGGAATACTTTTATATATATATATATATATATATATATATATATATATATATATATATATATAAATTCTTCTGTTAAAACAGGTTACGTCTCAAGTATAAAAGGCCCATTAAAACTCTGGTATATAGCTAAGAAGTCAGTCTACCGATATATAGTCCTTAGTTTTAAACCAGTGTGTTTTCAATGGGCCTTTTATACTTTATATATATATATATATATATATATATAATATATATATATATATATATATATATATATATACAAAAGAATATACAGATTGTGTAGAGGTGCAGAGAATATAGTACACAGAATATTAACATGGCACAAGGTGAAAATAGAGAAACTCTCTTGTTTAGGAGCAAGAGCCCGTGTCAGTGCAAGACTGGCCAAATTTAAAACAACAAAAACGATAGCCATTTGATTCAGGAAACGGATAGACGTCGTTAAACTGTGGAAACACATACGAAAGCAAGAGAGTTCCTGAAGATCCGGTGGTGAGATGAGACAATGTGGGAAAGGACTGACCAGATTCTTCTTCTTCTTATTCCCCTTCTTGTTCTGCCTTGATTTTTCCTTTTATTTATTTGCCCAGCAATTCTCTTATTGGTTGTGTCAACAGAATTTAAGCTGGAATATTTTATTTGCTGATTTCCGTCATTCATTTTTTAGCCTATTAGAGGCTGGTCCACACGCTACGTTTTGCACAACCTTTTGTCTGCACAGTTCAAAACGTTGCCGATAAAACGTTGCGTGTGGACAGGAAAACAGCGCAGTTTTGACTCCAGCGCAAGACGGTACAGTTGCAGCGATGACTGACCTAGGAGAGCATAGATATCTATGAACTGTGCAGATAAGTCGGTACCGTGTAGACGCAATAAAATTGTAAGGTTTTCATTCCGTCTTAAGACTGCGCAGACAAATTGTTGTGCAAAACGGAGCGTGTGGAACTGCCTTTAGATAAGTATTTCAAATATCTGTGTGTGCGCGCGCGCGCTTGTTTTGGAGGTGTCTGCTGGTTGCAAGGATTCGAAAGTCCACACCATTCACTTTTTTTTTTTTTTTTTTTTTTTTACCGCACTTTAGGTCAATAATTGTACTGGCATAAGACCTGCTTAATCTGTACACCAGCCAACAACCAATCTCGGTTGAAGATATTTGTAGTTTTACAGAATCATTTTAGGTTATCTTTGTACCTTTGATATATGTCACCGTAGATAAGTTTCGTCTGTATACAGTGTCAGTAGACGAGTAAAGGAATAGCCTCTTAAACACTAACTGCTATTCCGCAGTGATTCCATGATTGGTTGGGCTGGTTTAAGTTACCTAAACTGCCCTTTTGAGTAGCGAGAAAGGTCTGAAGGGGTCAGGTCACTCAGGCAGGTTTAAAAAAAAATTTGTAATCTAGTTTGTTCTCATGTCGCAGATATATTGTGGTTGGTTTGAAATGTATCGGGTAAGTTTTTAGGTTTATTTAAGAAGAAGGTTCTATTTTGAAAAACCAAAATGGCCGGCTGGAGACTGTTTTTGAGAACAACTCAGAGCGGGGGTTTAATGCCCTCAGCGCACCTCACACGGTTCACTGTAGGCATTACTTACGGTTCTTTGCAGCGTCCCTTCGGCCCCTATAGGTGCAGACCTCTTTCATTCCTTTTATTATACCTCCATTCATATTTCCTTTCTTCCATTTTACTTTCCACTCTCTCTCCTGTTATCACCTTTCAAACCTTTTTTTACTCAGTTTGTCTTCCAGCGCTGAAAGACGTCATAGGTCCCAGTGGTTGGTCTATGGCCTAAATCTTACTATATATCAGTTCAGCCTAGCTGACAAACATACAAGAATTTTATGGGAGCTCTAAAAATGACAAAAATGCCTTATGACATATCGGATATCATCTGCCATTTTGAGGTCAAATTATTCAAGATGACCCACTAGTCATCTTATAAAAAAAGAAAGGGAGAGATTAAAAAAAGGCTTGTTATTGCCGACTATTGGTTATATCTGGGTCAGCATTGACGCCTTTGTGGAGAATCTAAGTCTGCCAAGCCATTTTCATCCTAATGCAGACAAATACCCTTTAAATCGTTGCTAGGAAAAGAGACACAAATGCTTTCTAATACGAAAAGTCTCGTGTCGTGAACGTGCGCCGCAAAATAACCTCAGTAATTGGTGATCTGCTCTGCGTCAGTGTCACTTCTCTGACAGCATCGTGGCAGCACAAAGGAACAGTTCTGTTGAATTGTCATGAGCGGTAGTGTTGTCTGTAGGTAGGTCTCGTGTTGGGAACGTGACTGAAATGGCCTAATTATCAGAAATGCCGTCCATGTGAGCAGAAGAGCAAGCTAAAGCTCTCTCTTCTGATCTCCAGAGTCCTGATCAGTCACAGGGAAGGAAACTCCCTGGTAAGCTCCAACTCTGCTTGGAAATCACGGCACCTCCTCGTTGGGCGCCCTCCGTCGGATATTGACATGATTGGAGGAACAGAGATAAGATCGGGGTTCTTTTTGTACGTGAAGAGCGGCTGAGGAAGTTGCTTCCGTCTCCTTTTGTGAAGTTAGTGTTGTGTTTGCGTTTGCTAAGATTCAGTGTTCTTTTGTTGCGAGTGACACCGAGAGCGTCTTTAGCATTGTAGCTGGTGGCTTGAATATAAATTTTGGTTATTATGCGTTAAGCGCCTTTGCATGTTTTGGTATACAAGGATGTCTGTATGGCGGGATTTCGCAACGTTCTCTCTCTCTCTCTCTCTCTCTCTCTCTCTCTCTCTCTCTCTCTCTCTCTCTCTCTCGTCCAAGTAGATATGCCCAGATCTTTTCAAATAGTGTGTGCACCCACTATTTTGCCTATATTGCCCGATATTTTCATAATTTCTATCGTTACCTCAGGGTTTCCTGCAGTTATATTTACTTTTCTTTCTCATTGTTTAACAGTTGTGAAAATCAGTCTCTCCATCTTCTCTTGTCTTCCATCTTCATCATTAATCATTCCTACCTCTCCTACTTCCTGCCTGTCTTTCCTTCTCCTTCTCGCTTCTGCTATTCTATAGATTATCTTTTCTCCTCCTGTGTTCCCATCATCTCATACCACCCTTTCCTGGTTTCTTTCTTCGTTTTCAATCACTATCATTCTCTCTGTTTGCTTCTTTGTCCGTCTATACTTCTCCTCTCTTGTTTGGTATTTGTTATGCCCTTTCCTCTCACAGCTCTTTGAACCTCTTGATTCCACCGCCATGTTTCTTTGTAATATTATTATTATATTATTTAGGAAAAACTCTGTATCACGAGAGTATATACAATGTTCTAAGGGGTTCACAATAATAAAAGTGTTAAAAGCCCGTGTATAATTTATAAAAACACTTTTTAAAAGCTTTCAAACCCATCCTGAAGTTCGAAAGCTGTTACAAAATGTTTATAAATTAAACACGAACTTTTAACGTTTTTATTATTGTGGGCCCCTTAGAACAATATTATTATTATCATCATTTACTCGGGGAGGAAGCCTACAAACTACTTTGTTGTTTTTGTTGTTGTTGGGGGGGGGGGGGTAGGAAAGCCTAAAAATGTCTGCAAAAGGACTGCTTCCCATTGGGTTAAAGATACAGGAATTTCATAGTATGAAATTTATCGTTTATTTATTAGAATGAAAATGTGAAAAATGAATAATTAGCATGTTTGACAGTACAGAAAAATTATTCCTAAAAGAATATAGCGTATTTAGTTTAATTTTCGTTTGGTGAAACAAGAGTCTACATATTTGACTGTAGATTTTAGCTCGCGCCACTGAGTAGGCTGGAGGTAGGATCATGCCTTGTTATTCAGAAGATGGTCCCTGACTTGAAATCAAGAAGTATAACAGAAATACGTGATGAGGAGAATCATTATGGACCTTGACTTCTCCATAAATTATTTACGTTTACGTTATTTTGATGTCATTTTTCTCAGTGATAATAATATTAATAATAATGATAATAATAATAATGATAGTTACAAGATACTCCTAGTAGCATGAGCCTTAAAAATGGAGAGACAAATCCACAATTAGGTAACTGTAAAAATATATTTAAGAATAAAACTAGTTTTTTTAAAACGCGCACACTATACACACACACACTATATATATATATATATATATATATACTAATATATATATCATATATATATATATATATACATATATATATTATATATATATAATATATAATATATATTGGATATATATATATTTTATAGGTATACACTTACATAAATTGCTGGATGTATTTCCCCAATAATAATAATAATAATAATAATAATAATAATAATAATAATAATAATAATAGGCTTTCATATATCACTATAGTCTTTATTTCTTCAAGAGGCTGAACCTATTTGTGTGGCATCGATGAAATAGTTCAAATTCCTTGGCTTCCTTGTTATAAGTAAAGTAAATCAGAGAAAAATAAGGAAATATAAGAAAAATACTATATCTAAGCACACATTTAAAACCTATATTGCGTGCATTCTTTGCATTGTCTATGAAGCTATCATGGAGGTCTGAGGATACGAAAGGGGCTTGGGGAGATGGGGAAGGGTAGATTGGGTGGCCGTGGGGGTTGGAGGAAGGGTGGGGGGGGAGGGAGGGTTAGGAGGCGGCTGGTGGGGTAGTGATGGTTAGGAGTCGGGAGTTGAATTTGGAGGGGAGGAGGGGGGAGATATGGTTGGGAGACCGGATACTCGATGACGTCATCTCCAAGTCAACGCATTTTCTTTCCCATAATATATTGTTTGTTGTTCTCATTTGTTCTTTATCAAGATGCGAATCTTCCCAAGAGAGTTTGGAAGAATAACGAACGAGAGAGAGTTTTAGTCATGTATGGCTTCCCGGATGGTATTCTATTTTTATTCTGTCGAAAATAATTATATATTGCTTTCTCGTGGTCCAGTGCGAAGACGGTGGCCATAGTCGACTATATGTTTATAATATATATATATATATATATATATATATAATATATATATATATATATATATGATTTTGAAATTTTTGTCTCTATGTACGCTCGATTGACCTTATATTAAAAATGATAAAGTCTCAAATATCGCTTAATACAGAATTCACTAAATCTTGGGAATAAGACCTCAAGGCATAGTGAATTCGATATTATACGATATTTTGGGCTATACATATGTATATATTATTATGCGTGTGTGAGTGTGAGCGCGCGCGTATAATTATTTATTTATATAATGCATCAGAATGCGACTGACTCTTCTCACTTTACGTCATTGGGTTTCAGGATACGCTCAAAGATGAGCTATCTCCGCTTAGACGAAAAGAAGAAGAAAAAACTGGCTTTTGAAATAAACTTAAGTCTAGAAATCGGGTTCCGAAAGCTGACACCGGTATATTCTGTCCTTGATGATGGTATTCGTGTCAGAAAGGCAGATAAGAGGTGGATAACGATAGAGATTTATTGCGCAGAGGATGCTAGACCGAAGAGCATAGTCATTTTTGTCGGCTTCTTGGCGTGAGTGGTGTAAGTAACCTAGGCCTACGTACCCGATTTTGTGCTTAAATCCGTCTGGTTTGGAACTACAGGAAGGGAATCTTTTGTATCAGAATTGACATTATTGATTTATTGTGGAAATGATGATAGACCGGGGAGCAAAAGTCATTCCCAACAGCTTTATAGCGTGAGATGTGTAGCGAGCCTAGGCCTATGTACCCGATTTTGAACTTGAATCCGTCTGGTTCGAAACTGGAGTATAAGTTTTTCATGTTACAAAATTTGTATTTCTCCAATTGCTTAGAAAACTGGTTCTCTTTCCTTCTACTTCTCGATTTGCCTGTTTTCCCAGATTCTTTGCTAGAGTATGATGTAGCGCGCATAACACTATAGTACTACGACCATAGTATCAGTTGATTGGTTGGCTGGTTGCTTTTGATTATATCGGAGTTGCTTTTTATTATATCGGCCTTATGCCAGTAATGGCCAGTGTTCTAAGGTGTTGTAGGGAACAAGAGACATGGTTTAGAGCTGTAGGACTTGGCTTGACTAACCCAGATTATATTAGCTGTTTTGGAATGCACTTAAATAGCGGTATCTTCTTCACTGTTCTACGGGTGGCTTGAACATTTATGAACTATGAAAAACAACATTTTTTCCATCTGTTTATATATATGTGTGTGTGTGTGTGTATGTTTGTAAGAAATACAATATATACAAGCTACATACGCAAACTGATGCATACGCTTGCTTATCACTGCATCGCCCTATTACAGTACTCGAGTAATCTGTACTTATCTATAAATATAATGAACGATACGCTAACGACAATAGTGTATTATTAAAAAAAGAAAGAAAAAAGACAGGAACTCTCTCATTGTTACTTTTTATTTTTATTTTATTTTTTCATTTTTTTTCTATGTCGAGTACAGGAAGGAAGCTTCCGAATTTGGAGAAATTGCCATCGGAAGCCCAGTCATTCTCAGATCATCAGATGCCTTGATGGACGAGCCAGTGTGTGCGGTCCTCCTAGAATTGCATGATTGATGTCATGATATGTTTGTTTATTTATAAATGGTTACTCTTATTGCGTGCTGGGTTCATCTTTCTAAATGGTTGTTTCGACTGTTTTTCGCACAACTGATTGATCAAATAATTGCCCATTATGTAATATATATATATATATATATATATATATATATATATATATATATATATATATATATATATATATAGTGTGTGTGTGTGTGTGTCTCTCATGATATGTTAGACAGTTAGGGAAATGCTGACCAGATTAAAAGCATAAATTATTCGACCAAGGCGTCACAAAATCAGAGGTCAGGGACTCAGAAATTGATAGACAGACAAATAGGTCACCCAGCAGTACAACATCAAAGATCAGCGATGCCCCAATCAGAGATCAGGGATGCCCAGTGTAAACAGACGGACTAATCTCTCAATCGACCAGGCGTCACAAAGTCCGAGGTAAGCAATTCCAAGGAGGAACGTGTGAAGGAAGTATTTACAAGAACAATTTTTAGAAATAATATTAAATGTTCTCGACCCCAAAACAGACAAACGGCTCAGTCATTCCTAAGTGGATCATCTTTTATAAGGTTTCATCAGAAACTGTAAGAAAACCGGATGCTTGTCCTGCTCAACATCCTAGAGAATTGTTGAGTGCTTCCTGCATTTAAGAGAGAGAGAGAGAGAGAGAGAGAGAGAGGCGTTTTTGTTGTTGCTATGCAGGATATCGACGATGGTGCAAGAATTGCTGTATTATTTTCTTTGGCAAATAATTTTCATGATTTTCTTTTGTATCTTCTTATCGTTTCTGAAATGAAATATGGCCGTGGGTTATATTTGTAAAATATATAAAATGGAATGACGAATTTCACATTTTGTATTCGTAAGGGGTCAGGGGGTGACCCGTATTGTTTACCGTTTATGGCCACTGGCTTATTTGCTGCAGTGCTCTCTGCTAAATAATGTACCTGTTAAAACCAGTGTCTTCTTACTGACTAGTAGCTGTCCGCCATCTTTGTTATTATTTTGTTTCATTCCCAATTTTCATTTAAAAACTAATCTGCTAGTCTAGACTCATGAGAGTCTTATGTCAAATAGTTTTCGTTGGACTTTTGTTCCATTTGTCGGACAGAAGCCCTGCGTTTTGAATAATCTTCCATATTCCATAATTAGTAACATTTGTGGAATACGGCATTTTAGACATATAAGCAGAGCTACCACCATATTGACCACGTGACTAGCTCAGCGTTGCTCTATATCGTAGTATCCTGATTGATAGCGCAGTGCTACGTGTCCTATAGTCTCATAGTAGAATTAGCACTTCGAATCCCCTCCGTCTCACATGAACCACCTTTGTAGGGTACTGTGGCAGACATTCCCAATTAAAGCAGATTTTGTTCCTTATAGCTTTCTCTACCTTTCCCTTATTTCCCTCATTCACTGCTTCTCTCGACGCAGATCCGGCCACGTGCTGCCTCTCCACCTCCCCCCACCCTCTTCCTCAGCGACCACACGAGCAGCCCTTGTCGAAAGCGTCTGTAAATCATCTTGCAAACTTCGCGTAGCGCCATCAAAGCGCGCGCTCTCTCTCTCTCTCTCTCCTTGTGTGACGTCACCGCGCGCCGCGCCAATGCAGCTGCGGCATTCTGCAGCCGTCGTATCAAGGACGCCCAAGACACCGTAACAGAAAGTGGCTTTCTTTGACGAGTTCTTTTCCAATAAGGTTCATACATTATCGCACATAGGCACTTTCAAGTGGCACTTGACATAGCGCGACTAGGAGGTCGAGGTGAAGAAGATATCTCTCTCCCGCTCTGTAGATGTCGCTGTCCGCGCTGAGCTGTCATCAAGGCCTCCAAAGGTCCTCTGTAAACATTAGATCGCGTAACCAGAATCCTTGTTTCGGAGCTGATATGCGTCTAGGGCCAGGCGCTCTCCTCCTCCTCCTCCTCCTCCTCCTCCTCATCAAGCCCTTGGCTGTGTTGTGGTATCAAGAAGCATCATCAAATATTTAGTCCTGTCAAGGGGCCACTCGAAGATTAAAAGGACTTTTCAAGTGCCATACTAAGAAAAAGATAAATAGACCTCGTCTTCTTATTTTATTTCGGGATATTCTCGAAAATGGGCTGCTCGGAGTGTTAATAGCCGAATCTTCTGTCTAGAAACCGGACTCTTATTCGCTTCTAAACATCCGCGTGCTCTGAAGTAGGCGGTAAATGTAACATATTCATATGACCACGAAACCTTAGGCCTAGGTCTCATACCAACACACTCATAGGCCAACATCTCTTTCCAACGATTGACTTTCAGTTATTGTATAAACGGTCCAGTAACTGTTTATTTTCTTTTGAAGCCATGCTTTGGTATTCCCTTTTTGCTTGTGTGTTTCCTTGATTATAGTCTAATTTCCTTTTATGTAAGCCCCTCCCACCCATTTACCTACGTTTTCCCTTTTCCTCTTTTCTTCGAGTCTGGGCAAGAAATGGGTATCAGTTTTCCCGATGCTTTGCATTTTTCCTTATGATTTTACAATAAATGAAACGCAGCAAATAACAAATTTTACCAAAATATACAAAAATCAAATAATGACAGAAATGAATGAATGTCATATTCCTATTGATTCGTACTCTCAAGAAATATAAACATAATTGGCAACTTAGTAAAGACATCTCGACGATGCATGGGGTCTTAATTAAAACTATGTGGTGCGATCAGGTGCGGCAGGAACCTAACAGCATGTGGAAGGGATATTTTAAAATTTTATTTATTTAAATCCATAAATTTTATTTACAAACATCGCAATTTTCAATTAAACAATAATTTTTTTACAGTAGTATTTTTCATATACATAATAATTCCAGTTTAACTAGGCTTAAAAGGACTTCTTTCATAAATCCATCCGTTACAATTCATTTTAGTTCGTCACCATAAACGGATTTTAGGAGCCATCTGCAATAATTTGTTTGACCTTTGAGAAAACTAAAGGTTTCTATTTCATTAAAGTTTTTAATCCTACTTATCCATATACAATAAAGATAGTTACATATCAATAAGATTGCTGTGTATTTTATCTTTGTTTCGTTACATCATCAAAGTCAAACATTAAAAGTTTTAGCCAATCTCTGTTCATAATAGAGCACATTAATGTAAATTTA
>NC_087204.1:23622538-23628736 GCF_015104395.2 Macrobrachium nipponense | reverse complement strand
TGTTACTGAGAGCAATGCCATATGTCTGAAGTTTTCCTTCGAATAACTGGTAATGAATCTTAATCTGTCAAATATTTATTTATGAGTCAAAATCACTGTTATAAATGTTACATTTATATATATATATATATATAATATATATATATTATATATATATATATATCATTATATATTATATATATTATATATATATATATATATATATATATATATATATATATTATATATATTAATTTATTAGTCAAAATCCCTGTAATAAACATTTTATATATATATATATATATATATATATATATATATATATATATATATATATACTATATATATATACGATATATATATATATATATATATATATATATAACGATATATATATATATATATATATATATATATATATATATATATATATATATATATATAAACACAGAAAACGTTGGCGCAAGCAGGCCACAGCATATGGAAGGACAGGGTGACAAGGAGATAGCCGGTCATCAGGTGATAGTGCATTTGTTGCCGACGCGTTTCGTAACACATAGTTACATCATCAAGGCTAAATGAGAAACAACACAAATTAAAAATACATGAAATATAACCTTGACTTTAAGAGTCTCAACAAATATACAAAAAACATACATAAAATGAAAGCAATTTAAAAGCACCTGCTAGACTAAAAAGTTGAAGACTGAGTGATTCGGAAAGAAGGGAGACGCAGCGAAGAAAGCGGTTCAACCCAGATACAGCTGTACTACAGAGGAGGTGTGTAAGTTCAACTTTGGCACAATTATACTGACTTCTCTGTCTTGGGCCAAACAAGCCGTTTACACGAACTGCTTATATTAGAGTCGTTATTTATTAAGCAGTTAGTGCCGCCCAAGTTGAACTCGCACACCTCCTCTGTACATTTGTATCTGGGTTGAACCGGCTTTCTTAGTTGTTTCTCCCTTCTTTCCGAATCACTCAGTCTTCAACTTTTTAGTCTAGCAGGTGCTTTAAAATTGCTTTCATTTTATGTATGTTTTTTGTATATTTTTTTGTATGTGTTACGAAACGCGTCGGCAATAAATGTACTCTTACCTGATGACCGGCTATCTCCTTGTCACCCTGTCCTTCCATATATTATATATTTATATATATTTTATATAATTTATGTGATAATCAAAATGACTCCTGTTTGTCTTCCAGCAATTCGATACAAATCTCATGAACCTGACAGACCTCCTGGTTGCCGTGGGAATCGGTTCCACATCCGGGCAGAAGGTAAGACGACTTTTCAGTATTCAAACTTTCTTAGTTTTCCAAAATTTTAATTTTTACATTTTACCATCATGGCAGAAGGTAAGTCGACTTTGTTATGTTTTATTTTCATTTTTTTACTTTTATTTTATTCCGAGGTAATTATAAAGGAGTTTGAGAAGAAAATTTAAAACTGAGAAGAAAATTATTAATGAAATTTATAGATAAGGAAGAATGTGTGAGAATAGCTCCAAGGACGAGAAGAAAAGGATAAATGAAATATATATGGATAAGGATAAGGAAGAAAGTGTGAGAATAAGCTCCAAGGACGAGAAGAAAAGGATAAATGAAATATAAATGGATAATGATAAGGAAGAAAGTGTGAGAATAAGCTCCAAGGACGAGAAGAAAAGGATAAATGAAATTAAATGGATAAGGATAAGGAAGAAAGTGTGAGAATAAACGTCGAAGAAAAGGAAAAAAAGATTTGCGAAATACATGGATAAGGAAAAAGGCGAAGGGAAGGGATTCGAAATGCTTAGAAAAATCGTGAGATAATTGAACTAGTAAAAACATTCTCGTGAGATGCGATTTTACTACTCTAGCGCGAGGAAGCTGTTTACTTCTTACGTCATACCTCACGCGTCATTCATCGCAGACAGCTATAATTTTTCAATCACCGCGACTTCGTCTAAGTTCGTGTGAATTATGTCAATAATTCTTGCCGGGAACTCAGAGTAGCCATTAGTTTTTTTTTTTTTTTTTTTTTTTTTAAGGTGGCGTGTGTTTTACTCACTTGGAAATTGACACTTTTCTCTTTCTCGTATGCGTTTCTTTGTGAATTCTGAAGGGTTATGTTTTAGCAAGGCGTGATTCGACCTTCAGCTTACTCTGGACGCGTGCAAGATTTTCCTCTCGTGCATGAGTTGTAAACACTATAGCCTTAACTTAACGTAAATGAAAACGTGCTAAAATCTATGATCAAATCGCGCCTTGTTTCACTTTTATATATATATATATATATATATATATTAATATATATATATATATATATATATATATATATATATATATATATATATAATTCTTCTGTACTGTTTAACATGAACGTAATTTATTTTTATATTTTCATTCTAATAAATCATTCATATCCTAAAATTCCTGTACCTTTAACTCAACGCGAAACACCTTTTTTCAGACATTTTTAGCTTTTCCATAAGGCTTTCCTAACACCACCACCTCCCCCCCCCCCCCCCCCCCCCCGCCCCCCCCCACTCCCCCAACAACAACAACAAAGTAGTAGTTTGTAGGCTTACTCCCGAGCAAGCGAAAATAGAATTCACAAGAAATGCGTTTAAAAAAAAAAAGGTAGCACTTTGTATCGCTCGCTGTTCTAGAAGATATATTAGGAAAACCGGGCAGTTTTCCTAAAATGGCTTCTAAGAACACGAGACATTTTCTCGTGCGATTTTCTTGTTTGTAAATAAAATATTAAGAACACTAAACACTTTTTTTCGATTTTGAAAATATCATATCATTTCCTATGTACTCCATTTCTTTTGTGATTGGCGGAAGTCAGGAAAACGACATTTTTATTTTTACACCAAAAAAAAAAAAAAAAAAAATTTATTAATTTATTTTTTGGTAATAGTGAATGTTAGGGATATCTAAACATTATCTCAAATTGATTTTTAAAATTTGATTCTCGTACATATATTTCTTATTTTTTTATTTTTTTATTTTTGAATGATCGAACTTTATATTTCTAAAACGCTTTGCTACTGATGTTACTGCAAGCTGTTGTGAACATACAGTTCATTCGTTCTGGTTTACTTAAAAAGTAATATTCCATTCCTGTTTTACTTAAAAAGTAATATCTCATTCTTGCTTTACTTAAAAATTAATAGGCCATTCTTGCTTTATCGAAATATTAGCTCAGATTTTCTTTGTCAAAATCTGATTCTCTCTCCTACATGTTTTTTTTTTTCTTTTTAATTTTGAATGTTAGAAAAATCGAACTTTATATTTTTACAAAACACTTTTACTTATGTTACAGCAACCTTTTACAGAGATATAGTTAGTTCCCATTTCATCTAAAGTAATATTTCACTCCTGTTTTTCTTTAAAAGTGACATTTCATTCCCGTTTTACTTTAAAAAAAATAATATTCCATTCCTGTTTTCCTTAAAACGTAATTTTGCATTTTTGCTTTGCTTAAAATATAATATCTCATTCTTGCTTTACTTAAAAAGTTATATTTCATTCCTATTTTTTTATAAAAATTACATTTCTTTCCTATTTTACTTAAAAAGTCATTTTTCATTCCTGTTTTACTTAAAGAATAATATTTCATTCCTATTTTACTTAAAAAGTTATATTTCATTCCTATATTACTTTAAAAGAAATATTTCATTCTGATTTACTTTAAAAGTTATATTTCATTTATATTTCACTTTAAAAGTAATATTTCATTCATAATTAAATATTTCTTCCATAAATATTTCTTTAAAAAATTAATTTATTTTTTGTAATGAATTTTTTTTTCATTGATTCGCTTCGAGTTCTATAGGAAATGCGAGATGCATTTTTCGTAATCATTTCTTTATAGTTCCTAGAAATTTGGGAGGAACGAAACTGCGAGAATTTGTGAAAAGAAATAGATACACGGAAATAACTGGTGCATTAATATGACGGATAACTCCTGGCCATAAATAACTCCTTATCAATGCATTTACAAGGGGAATTACAAGAGGAAATCCGCTTGGTTACTGACCAGTTGTGGTGTTGACACTCCTTAAAGTTTTAATTTTAAAGGGTAACAACAACAAAAACAACAATAATAGTAATGATATTTCAATATCATTATTATTGTTGTTGTTGTTACTTTTTGAAATTCAGACGATAATATATAATAATAATAATAATAATAATAATAATAATAATAATAATAATGATTATAATAATTTAATAATAACTAATAATAAAAAATATTTCAGTTATTATTATTATTATTATTATTATTATTATTATTATTATTATCATTATTGTTGTTGTTGTTGTTGTTGTTGTTGTTGTTGTTGTTGTTGTTTTAAATTTTAAAAAGTAACAGAAATAATTATAATAGTAATAATAATAATAATAATAATAATAATATTTAATATTTCATTATTATTATTATTATTATTATTATTATTATTGTTGTTGTTGTTGTTGTTGTTGTTGCTGTTTGTTGTTACTTTTTAAAATTAAAACAATAATAATAATAAAATAATAATAATAATAATAATAATAATAATAATAATAATAGCAATATATTTCAATAATTATTATTATTATTATTATTATTATTATTATTTTATTATATTATTATATTATTTTTATTTTAATTTTAAAAAGTAACAATAATAATAATAATAATAATAATAATAATAATGATGATGATGATGATGATGATGATGATGATAATAATAATCTTTCATTATTATTATTATTATTATTATTATTATTAATTATTATTATTATTATTATTAATTATTATTATTTTTATTAGATCTTTTAACTTCATCTGATACATAATTATCTTAGCTTCAGCCTGGTAACTTAAGCACAGCGCAATTGAAGGGCATGACTTTTCCACTCATATTATCTGTTTATCAATGCAAGAGGCTCTTTTGTTAAAGAATCCTGCTCTTAAGTACGTTATATAATGATTTTATATTTATTTTTATAATTAAGGAAACGCTTCAGTTGGCGAAATACGGTAGACGGCAACTCGAGATTGCAAGAATTTTATAGATTTTTTTTTTCTTTTTTTTTTTTTTACTTGGCTAAATTTGCATTAAGTTCTGCAGTAACTTCATTGTATAACTTAAGACTTATGATAAATCTAACGCTTGACCCTTTGAGAGTGAAATGCAAAGATTTTGAACTAAACCGATTATTGTGCAAACACAAAAACGTCATGTTTAGTTACAATATCAGCGCCGTCGGTGCCCCTCATGCGGTGCACTGTAGGCATTACTAGAGGTTTTTGCAGCGTCCCTTCGGCCCCTAGCTGCAACCCCTTACATTCCTTTTACTGTAACCTCCGTTCATGTTCTTTTCCTCAGTGGCGTGATCGGTATGGTCTTGGCCTGCCACCTCGGTGGCCGCGAGTTTGATTCTCGGGCATTCCATTTAGGTGTTAGAGATGCGTATTTCTGGAGATAGAAGTTCACTCTCGACGTGGTTCGGAAGTCACATAAAGCCGTTGGTCCCGTTGTTGAATAACTGCTGGTTCTATGCAACGTAAAAACACCATACAAACAAACAAACAATTGATTCATAGTGCAACTGCTTTGAGGTTTTCCTCCTGTTACACTTTTCAAACCTTTTTACTGTCAGTTTCCATTTCAGCGCCGATTGACCTCGTAGGTCCAATCGTTTGGTCTTTGGCATAAAGTCTATGTACTATTCTATATTCTAGTTGCAAAATAAGAAGGACCGCCGGAGAACTGATTCGTGTCTGGGAATAACTTGTCCTTTAAAAGGATGAAGTCTTACTCATGTCGGTCTGCAAGGTATTCAGTGTCACGATGCCATCACACAGTATGCCTGGTACTAATCTCGCTGTAACTTGACCTCGAACAAGGCTTTATGCTACCTTATATAGGAAAGGATATGCGTTACTCAATTTAGAATCGCTTTTTTTTTAATGGAATTACTTTTCATACAAAGGTCACCTAGTACGGTTAGGATCTGCGATATAAATATGTGACAGATTATAATTATGATAATTACTCTCGGATGTCTTTGTATTCCACAACTTTTTATTCGTGAAACGTCATGCTGTTAGCCAAAGCGAAAATCCCTGCGCCTCGCGGCTTTGATTGTTAAGTAATATAAAGGCAGCTCTTTGTAAGAGCATTCAGTCATTACATTGCACAGAGCATTTTCGTGTAATTGGTACATATTTTCCTGTGA
>NC_087204.1:23602538-23617538 GCF_015104395.2 Macrobrachium nipponense | reverse complement strand
TGCTGACGTTAGCAATGGCGCCTAAACACATCTTTGTTTCCGGAATTGCCAGCAATTATCCAATATCGGCGGCAGGTTAGAGGTCACAAACATGTGCTGGAAACCGACTCAGATTTTCCATCAATATTGGGACAGAAATTTGTGCATTTTCATAAGTTTTTACGACAAGATGCTGTAATAAAAACGAACTCGTGTGATGTATCGACGCTTAATGGCACGATCATTTGACGGCAAGATGGTGAAAGATGCCAGAAGCTAAAAATAAATAAATAAATAAATAAATAAAAAAAAATAAAAAAATAAATCTGCAGGGCGCAAGAATATGGCAGACACAAATAACTCGCGCGACACCAGACTACCATAGAAGAAGAAGAAGAGAAGAATAAGAAAAAGGCAAAACATTAAATTTAAAAGATGGACGCGAGTAAAAACAAGTGCTCTCGTGGCGGAAAGATACTAAACGTTACTTACCACCAAATAACAAAAACCGCTCGTGTGACCGCAAAAGCAAGCAGAGGTCACTTTCGCCCTTAAGGATTCCAATGACTTGGTAGCCTGAGAGAGAGAGAGAGAGTGAGCTCTCTGTCACGACATCCTGCTCAGGAAAGGCTGTAATTGGAGTCGATGCCAATGACTTTAGATTGGGAAACGAGGCGTTTCAGCTCCATTTCAATTGGCCGCTCTGAGGGCGTCCGCGTCTTTCTTAGAAGTTTCTTCAGTGAAGAAGATCGGCTAAGCAGGACGATTTTATAAAGCCTTCCACTGACTTAACCCGACTAGATTGGTTAATGTAGATATTCATAGAATTGGTGATTTTATCTGCTCTTGATGATGAAGACATTCATAGTAATTTCAATAATGATTATCGAATAATGCACCTGGTTGTCAGTCGAGTGTGTTGAGTATCAGACAGGTTGGGCAAGGTCTTATGACTTATGACAATTGACAGTAGTGATAGCAATTGGAAATAATGAAAGCAGTGATAGCAGTAAAGCGAATACTTCATAATCTTCCATAAAATTATTACACCTGTGAGCTTGATAGTGTATTGACTTAACTTAATATATATATATATATATATATATATATAATATATATATATATATATATATATATATATATATATATATATGATATATATATATATATATATATATATATGTATATGTATATATATATTACATAAATATATATATATATATATATATATATATATATATATATGTATATATAATATATATATAATATATATATATATATATTTATATATATTTATATATTGTCAAACATTTCAGCGTCTATAATCTCTAAGTGGTATAAAGTGATAAACCTTGTGTCTGATATCATCTAATGAATGTGTGTTTGGTAAATCCTTTATTTCGGAATGTGACCCTCTTTTCGAAAGGCTGAATGAAATAAGATGAACAAACTTCACCTGAATTTGATGGACTTAAAAAGGAAGAGCTCGCGGAAGCGCAAGAGCGCATTGAAGGGCAGCGAAGGCTGCTATATAGGAAGCATTATTCACGCTCGATACTTGGAAAAAGAAGATCGTCTTGTTTACCAAACCCGTGATTCTTCAAGTGCCAGAGAAGAAGAAGAAGAAGTGTCACGCTATGCGGCAGTTTAGAAAAATTACGGTTATCGTTCGTGGAACTGAATTGTCAGTCTTACAAAGTGTCTTGTTTGGTTCATCTTTATCCTTCTCAATTTTCATATGTTTCCTTTCGTAAAATATTGATTGGTTCTGATATTAGCGTGAATTTTTCGAAGTCTTTTCCTTCGATTAGTCATAGCGGCGATATTCGCCCCTACTATCTTCACGGAACGGCGCGTGATGTCATCAACTTCTCGGGTTCCTATTGGCTGCCGTGATTATTGCAGGGAACCGCGCTGGGTCTCCGTTTGCAATTTAGATTTATTTTGTTCACCTATTTATTCGTTAATTCTTAAAATCAGGGTGATTTATATATGTTATTAGACGCATAGTAATTGTACTAAAGGTGAATATAAGACTGAGACACTAGCATATACCTTGGATATAATATTCGAAGAAAATGAATAACTGGAACCTGCAGTCGGTCAACTATATCTACCTGTAACTCGGCGCGAAGAACATTCATCTGTCAGTTCCCCTCTGGAGTTGTCGTATCCGAGTGATATTCCGCTGGTCGGTTGGGACGAGTGAAGTCCTTGCGTATAATAATATAGATTTACTCGATTGTATTGTTTGATTGGCGTAATTAATTGGTGACGTTATTTATTCCGGTAAAGCCAAGACAGTGACGTGAAGTGTTTAATGAAGTTTTTATTTACTATGTGGTTTTTGTTTTTGTTGAATATTTAGGCAGATATATTTCATGTATGCGTGTTCAGTACACGTATTAATTGTTGACAATATGATTTTATAATAGCCCATGTGCAGAATATGTCCAGGGCATTAGTCGGTTCATACTCCTGCAAAGACTGCTCGTAAGATATATATATATATATATATATATATATATATATATATATATATATATATATATATATATATATATATATATATTTGTGTTAATGTCATTGTTTGCGTCTGTTGGACAGATAACTTTGATATAGCTGAACATTGGTGATAATATGTGTATAGATTGAAAGATGGTTTTCCAATTGATATGTTCATTATTAGCTTCTTCGTTTGTTTTAGCAAAGGCTTTATTATTATTATTATTATTATTATTATTATTATTATTAATTATTATTATTATATTATTATTCTGTTCAATAAAATGGCAGAATTAAGCAATTTGATCTTATTATATTATCTTTTTCATGTAAGATCAATTCGCTTAATTCTGACATTTTATTCAACAGAATTCTTCCAAGATATTTTTATATTATGTTATTATTATTATCATTGGTAGTAGTAGTAGTAGTAGTATTCAAGCAAAGTCTTGATTATTATTATTATTATTATTATTATTATTATTATTATTATTATTATTATTATTATTATTATACAATGAGCAAGATAAGGAAGGAAGCAGGAGTTTTGCAGAAGTTTAAAAAAAAAGAAGACCAACATTTAAAAAGAAATAATAATTAAACAAATAACTGGCAACGTAGAATATCAAGTTTAATCAGTTTTTTTTTTAAATAAATTTCCGATGATAGAAATCTACTTAATTTCTCGTTTACTGAGGTGGGCTGTACTGTTAGGCATTACGGGACTCTCTCTTTAAAGGAAGCAATTTGCTTACTGCTTTTTTTTTATATACATTTTCTCTGGACGTAATTAGAGGGGGGAGTTATGCTCATGAGATTATCTCGAGACAATTATCGCACATCAGTGATCTTCTGCTCGGTTGTCTGTATGTATGTTTGTCTGTCTCTCTGCCTGTATTCTGTCAATATGTCTGTCTGTCTGTGTATGTCTGTCTGCTTGCAATTCTGTGTGACTGTATGTCTGTATGTCGAGGATCTTGGCTCTGGTTCGTAATAAATTTATAGGTGAATTTATTTATTCTTTTATTTATTATAAATTTTAATTAATTTTTTTTCATGTATTGTTATTTATTTCATTGTTTATCTACATTGATTGTTTTGCCTCCCTGTTCCGTACTATTTAATTGATGTGGCATGCTTGCGTAATATGATCATAATCCTTTTAATTTTTTTCTTGAAATCATAATGTTACGTAATAACAAACCCAAAAAATTATTACATTTTTCCCACATGTCGTTTCAACTTGCAAGGGGTGGCCTCGAGAAAAGTCCAAACAGCAGTCACTGCCCAATTCCTGCTCTTAATTCCTCGATTAGGAAACTACTCAAAATCCTCATTAGCAACACGCCAGCCCCTTGATAAAACCCGTGCGATTTTTTTGATAATTTACATATATTACAGGCAACGTGGGTCCAGACCAGAGGTCCACACTAGGGACCTTTTATTACCTGCATATGTTAATCTCCACTATGGACCGCGGTAGATATAAAAGAAAGTGTTTACATACAGGTGACATTTTATTAATGACAAACGACAACTGTGAAAATAGGTACCAGATAATCTTCTTATAAAAGGAAAAGGAACAAAGGTAAAATGAATGAATTCACTCATTTTTAGACATTCCCTTGGCGTCACAAAATCGGTGGTCATCGGTCATTTCTCGCCGGATTGACACAGACATCTACATAGCGTTCCGTGATATGACGTTCAAAAGTAAATTTATGCCTCTTGGTTTTCGATTGGCTAAACATAGGTTCTAGCTACCTGACGTCGCATAATGGGTGGTCAGTGACTCCGGTTCCGTCTCTAGAAAATGGCCCCGAACGCTAGATCCTGTTGTGAAGTTGAAGAATAAGAAGAAGAAGAAGAAGAAGAAGAGGAGGAGGAGGAGGAGTAAAAATACCATTGTGATGCATTGTTTCCGTAGTTTGACCAGAATCATTTTGTCTCGTGGCATAAGACGACCTTGAAAAGGAGACGCACACGATTGTTGGAAGGGTTACCAAGCCCTCTAGTTCTTATCCTGCCTTAAACTGTCTTTAAAGAAGAAAAATTACGAAAAGGAAAAACGACAGTTGATATCGTTACTCCTCTTCCTCGCGTAGATAACCGGAATCACCCGGATTCCGTCTACTGTAGGGATGAACGCCTCGTCCACTGTGCAGTTTCTGCTTTCTGCTCGGTTGGGATAGAATAGAACCATTGGCCCTGGCGTCGCAACAGTGATTATCGACGCTTCTTACTATTGACGGGGGTGAACGTCTTGCCTGCTATGGCTGATGAGTTTAGATTTAGCAGGATGTCACGCTTTTGGTTAAGAAGGGAAAGTGATTTACATGTAGTCAGTTCGTTGAGAATGAATAATTAAGTCTTTAACCAGCAAGTTAAGAGAAGAAAAGAGTTGGTTAAGAAGGGTGAGAAAGTGAACTGTAATTTTCCAGTTGGTTAAGAAGGGAAAGGTTAGTCTATAGCCAGTTGGTTGAGCAGAAAAAGATTCTAATTCTTTAGCCAGTTGGTTAAGGAGGAAAAGTCTTAAATCTATTGCCATTTGGTTAAGAGAGAAAAGTCTTAAAGTCTATAGCCAGCTGGTTAAGAAGGAGTGGACTTAGATCTATAACCAGTTGGTTAAGAGAGAAAAGACTTAAGTCTATAGCCAGCTGTTAAGAAGGAAGACTTAATTCTTGAACCAGTTGGTTAAGAGAGAAAATACAATAACCAGCTGGTTAAGAAGGATAAGACTTAATTCTTTAACCGGTTGGTTTAGAGAGAAAAGACTTAAGTCTGTAGCCAGCTGGTTAAGGAGGAGAAGACTTAATTCTCTAACCGGTCGGTCAAGAGGGACAGAGTTGGTTAAGAAGGGTGAGAATGTGAAGAACAATTACCCAGATGGTTAAGAAGGAATAGACTTTCAAGTCTATAGCCTGTTGGTTAAATGGAAAAGAGGAATTGCATTTCGACAATTGGTTACGAAGGCAAAGACAATCAATTCAATCAATTCGATTTATCCAATTGGGTAAGAATTTAGTAAAAGTTGAGCACATTAGTTAATTAGCCAAGGAAAAGTGAAGTTGAAAAGAGAAGACGTGGGGCAGACCCACTAGTTGATAAACTCTCGGGTATAATATAGGTATATATATATTTATATATATAAATATATATATATATGTATAATATAGTATATATAGTATATATAAATATATATATATATATATATATATAATATTAGTAGTTTTTTTTTTTGTCTCTACTTCAGTGAGATACTTAGAAATTTAAGTAATCCCGAAGCGAAATTAGGCCAAAACTAAGTGTTACAAGAATGGAATACTACTACCGTTATTAATACCAATAATATTAATTATAATAGTAGAATTTTATTCTGTGGGGCATACGATAAATTCTGTTGTTGCTGTAACAGAATAAATTTTACTATTATTTTAATAGAAAAATTTTTACTATATGTCCCACTGAGACTGCTTTCCTGTTCCAGTACCGTTAAGACTTTACGCCTATTTACATATTTTCTCTCATTTGCCGTCATTTCTAAGTTTTTTACTTATATCTCAAGGACTGTACATGACTTCGCTTCCTCTCTGAGTGCATTGTACTTCATCATTCCGTCAATTCCTTGTTTTTTAATTTGCATTTCTCTCTCTCATTACAATGGTGAGGTTATGTACTCCATTTGCATTCGTTCGAATTCCACGCTAACAGTTTTCACGCCAATGTTCCTTCGCTACCTTCTACTTTCAGTCTCTGGATCTTTTACCGCTTTTTTTTCTGTTTTCTTTATAACTTTCATGAGAGAATTTGGCCTTCTATGTTTTCCTCTGTTCTTCCTTCTCGCGTCTTTATCCAGTGTTGGAAGGTCTATAGTTCCTTGGTTTTTTTCTCCTTTTTACGACCAGACTCTGGAGGTCCCTACGTCCTTTTGTCTTCGTCTGTGATCATATTTTTGTCTAGGATCTCTCTCTCTCTCTCTCTCTCTCTCTCTCTCTCTCTCTCTCTCTCTCTCTATATATATATATATATATATATATATATATATATATTTATATATATATAGTGTATATGTATATATGTATATGTATATATATATAGATATATATAATAATATATTATATATATATATATATATATGAATAATTATCACATCGAACCGGGTGGATTCATTTATATATCATTCGAGCTACAAATGTCCTTTAATATCTAAATTCGCTCTACTCGGAATTGATATATCATATATGTACCGAAGGGGAATTTTTTTTTTAGTTGATAATAATTTCGTCCCCCCATGGGATTCGAACCACCGTCCAAGTGGACGGGAACGAAATCAGGACAGACAGTGTGCGTCACTGTCTGTCCTGATTTCGTTCCCGTCCGGCCTCGGGCGGTGGTTCGATCCCATGTGGGGACGAAATTATTACAACTAAAAAAAATTCCCCTTCGGTACATATATGAAAATATACCAATTCCGAGGTAAAGAGCGAATTTAGATATTAAAGGACATTTGTAGCTCGAAGATATATATATATATATGTATATATATATATATATATATATATATATATATATATATCATAGCTATAGAAAAATTTATTTCAGCGTAAAATGCAAAAAGGAGATTAATTTTTTATTTACATTATTTTATGCAGATAAAAATGATTTCTTCAGTTAGACGATGAATAATTGGGAAACGCGCTGATTTTCCATGTTTTAAATTACTTTCGAGTGAGTGAATTATATTAAAGACTATAATAATCTCTTTAGGTCGAAAAGTTTGCAAATAAGACCAGCCAAGGCAAAGGTTCTGTAAACACGAAATGACGTCATATCAGACAGAAATACGAAGGGAAGGAGAGAGAGAATCCGTCTACTGTCTCAAAACACGGTTAATTCTGCAAGATAATAGTTGCATTCATAAGTAAACAGAAGCCTTGTAATGCCCTCTTTTAAAAGAAGAAGATCACGCTCATTTAAACTACAACGACAAACGGAAGGCGATTTTCAATCTTTTTAGGAAGATCATTAGTTCTGACAAGACGATTTTTTTTTCATTTAGGCATAAAAGAAGCTTTATAATTCGTCATAATGATCCTGCAATTCGCTGAGCGTAACAAGGAATCGAGACATGGATTTTGTAATAGCTAAAGTTTTGGTTTGGTTGAAGTTCATCATTGGGCGAGTGGGTTGGGTACTCGCCTATCAATCTGGTAGCCCGAGTTCGCTCCCTAGCTGGCGCCAATGCGGAACCAGAGGAATTTATTTCTGGTGATTAGAAATTCATTTCTCGATGTAATGTGGTTCGGATCCCACAATAAGCTGTAGGTTTCGTTGCTAAGTAACCAGTTGGTTCGTAGCCACGTAGATAAAAATCTGATCCTTCGGACCAGCCCTTTATAGGAGAGCTGTTAATCAGCTCAGTGGCCTTGTTAAACTCGGCTATACTTAACTTTTGGTTTGGTTGAGGGCTTGGGGAGATGAGAACATTAAGATACGTCACAGGGAAAGGGGGGGTTTGGTACATTATAAGGGGGGAAGGGAGGGGTCTATCCATTGCCCCCCGCCCCAGCCCCTCACACCCTGAACTATATGGGTACCCTGTTGTCGTAATAACTTCAAATCGTGAAGATATAATTCGCCCACGGACATTTCTTCATGCTCTTGTTCTTGCTACAGGATTTACTGGCGTTGCTGTGTTATTGTTTGTTATGGTTATTTCGTTGTTATTTACATAAATAAAAAATCTTTTGCTTTATATTCTAGTATAGTTATTGTCATTTTTCCCAGGACTTGGTTCGTGATTATCGTTTGAGTTTTGTAGTTATTTTTGTTGTGATTTTCTTTCATATATTTTTACTCCTTGATTTCCTTAATTATCGTCATTATCTGTTATGTTGTCCCATTTATTCTCATTACTGTTTATTTTATTTATTTATTTATTGTTTGTTGTGTATTTGTTGCTGTTGAATTGGTTCGTTTCGGTTTGTTGTGACTTTGAAATAAGAATCTGTTTGTGAAACTGGCTAGGAAATTAAAATAGATTGAAAAATGAAATAAATGTCTAACGAAAGAGCAAAAGATAATGAGAGAGAGAGAGAGAGAGAGAGAGAGAGAGAGAGAGAGAGAGAGAGACCAAATAAGAATGATTAACAAAATGAATAACGATGAAGAAATCACGAAAAAAGGTATATAAAAAAACCCATTGCTGCTGCCTCTGACTTAGACGAAATTCTTATATTCTCATTAAGAGTCCACGGTTAAGATGAACGCGCTGAATGGCTTCGTTCAGAGGGGCTCGTTCTCTCCAAACAAGGAGGCATTGTTGCTCGGTTGAACGCGTCGTTTTAAGTTCGTGCGTCGTCGGTAATCTGAACGGTTTTGAGTCCAATGCGTCTAAAGATATTAATAATACTGCGTGGCATTAGATACGTCTTCAAGAATTCAGATTCGTTCATTCACAAAGGACTTCCGTGTGTCATTACATACATACATACGTGTGTGTGCATACGTATGTATATTGTAAAGTGCGATTGAATAGACCCAGTTGTTCTACTAAGATGAGGATTAAGCCAGATTAAATCAGATCAGGACGGAAACGCGGTATAAATCCGTATAATAACTGTCACTGAGGATTTTTTAAAGAGTATTTATATATATAGACGACTACAACAACAACATTGATTAGTATATTTGTAGTAAGAAAAACAAACTACAAACAAAAGTAAAAAGTTTGTGTTTAAATTTGCTTGACCAATGTATAGGAGAGGTGGCTGAATCTTGGTTGAACTTGTTAAATACCAGTAGTCAAATTAGTATTTTAAATGGCTCCCAAGTACTGATTTGATTTTTTATTTTAATCTTTAAGCAGAAATATCCATTATCTAATTTTCCTTTTCTATTTTCCGAAGATAGAACTATATCTAGAGCAGTTTTCTTCCTATGCTTGTGAAGACAACAAATGTTCGTTTATTGTTTTATAAAAACTTTTTTCTTCCTCTCATGGTCCTGTTCTACCAAAGGAAACACTGTTTCCCCTTTTTCAGAATCTTCCTTAAGCGTATACAACCTTAAAAATAATTTGGTTGCAGGATTTTTATTTGAAATTCCAGTCATCGGTCTAATGTTGTTTTGCAATGCACAGGAAATGGCAGCTGAGTTAACCTAATCTCTTGTTACAGTTATGAGGGGAAGCATTCAAGTTTAAAATCCCGCTCCTGAGAGAGAGAGAGAGAGAGAGAGAGAGAGAGAGAGAGAGAGAGAGAGAGAGAGAGATTACCTCGTCGAGTCCCTCCCCTGAGTTCAGATCTATTGGTGCCAGATAGACTTACAATTGCAATCACGGCATGATTGCTCAGAGAGAGAAGAGAGAGAGAGAGAGAGAGAGAGAGAGAAGAGAGAGAGAGAGAAGTGGGGAGAAGGAGGTAGCTCGCGTGATCAGGTAGTGTGACGTAATGCTTCGAGATGATATTACAACAAATGCATTTTAGATAAGTCTTTGTTGTTTGTCTCAACTCTTACCAACGAATCAACACAGAAGCGAATAGAATGGCCATTTTTAACGTTTATGCCCAATACTTCTCTGTAATTTACACAAAGTGCACATCGAATTCCGTATACTTACACGTAAAGGTTTTTCTTTTATATTTTTTATCATGGCGCTTCGTTAAAGGGGTGAGGTGTAACATGAGTCAGCTCTGACATAACTATCGGGAGTATGGGACAGAGAGCAGAAATCCCTCCCTTTAGAAAAAGGTAAAATAAGAACTTTCCTATCCACGGGGAGAACTGCACAACTTAGTCAAATAGTCTGTGTGTTCGCTGGACCGAAGGTTCACATTGCTGTAACCGCCATAGCTCGCCGGTGGGTGAACAGTGAACTTGGTCGCCGCCGCCTGCAATATCCGGTGGCTCCAGCCAATCTGGACCAAATTGTGATTTTGTGAACAGAGGAGTGATCTGAGAGGTGTATGGTAGGCTTCCTGCTCGCTTTCACACTTTCACAATCTGCGAATCGATTCGTGTTTTTAAAGGACGTTTATCCATGCAGTCGTAAGCATTTGGTAATTTTGTGTGATTAAATTTCCAAGTCTCCAACTGACCAATTTGTTTGGTAGACCTATAATGCCTCGTGCATCTTGGGTAATGTTTCCATGGTCGAATAGACTAGCATATTTAAAGGGGCTTTGATCATTTTTTGATATTCATGATATATTCAATAATATACTTCGGTTCAAAGTGTGTTAAGTTGGTCAAGTTTTAAAATTGCTAGCTGGTTTTTAGTATGCCTACGTTCAAGGTCTGCACCTAAGGAAAGGGTTGTGGCAGTGAATCAGTCAGCCATATTTGCAGGAGGCTGTTTCCATTGTCTCGCTTTGGCTTTGCCGTACAGTAGGCTTATTTTTAGCGTCTCTCAAGGTAACTTGATACTGTTTCCAAAGGTAGATTAGGCTGACATTCGTAGGTGATGTCTATTTCCAATCCGTTAGATTAAGTTGATGTCAGTGTAGGCAACAGAGATTACACAATTTTCATTTGTTTATTCAGGCCTTGGGGAATGATTCTCCGGCGCTCATGTTATATAGTTTATAAGTTATATGAAATGTTTAGCATCTGATGTCATTCATATGAAATGTTTAGCATCTGATGTCACTATGAATGAATATTCTAATCTTTATTATAATTCCAACCTTTGACCATTATTGCAGACCTCGCGAATAATTGCATTTCTCTTCGTATTTGATCCGAACATCTGAATGAGGTGTTCTTTGTCAGTACACAATGAGCCAAGTGTAGTCTTAGGTGTGGTAACTAACGAGTCACGTGCCTTTGGTGGCTTCATCCACAGGAATGTGTGAATTATTATTAATATAGTAATGATAATATTTTCCATCTATCCTAGCTACGAAACTCTACACAGTGATGATATGTTACTTAGATAACTTGTCAGCTCTTTTGCTATAATTACGAAACGGGAAATAATAATAATAGATATAATGATTTGCCGGATATCATACAGAATTTAGAAAATAATTTAAAATTAGTTTTTAATGATGTTACAAGACTAGATCCTGCTTTTAAATTTAATAAAAGAGACCCGGAACACTTTCGATTTTGAATAAAGAAATGAAAGCGTAACTTCGTGAGACTAGTATAAAAACTGTCATTGCTCTAATAACGAAACTACACTGTTTACGACCTTCATCGCCCGCGTGACTGGTTTTGTTGTGTTTGTCCGACAGACAAAGAAGGGATTGTGGTTTTTCTCGCTAATGCCGTGGTGGTCAGGTACCGCTAATGCAGTAGCAGGTGGAAAATTCCCCACGCGTAATTTTCTCAGAATTTTTAGGAGGCTAATGACACTCATGACAGACGGAAAAATGCTTGGGTATTTTTTTGCGCTCTCTCTCTCTCTCTCTCTCTCTCTCTCTCTCTCTCTCTCTCCGTTCGGTGCACTTAAACCTCTTGAATATATAACACAAAACGTGATAAACTACTGGTCTGATCACGTAGGCCTATTATGCCTTTTAGCCATCTTTCTAAAGCTGGCTATCAGCTGAGTGCCAGGTAGGCTTATTATGCCTTTTAGCCATTTTCTTTCTAAAGCTGGCTATCAGCTGAGTGCCAGGTAGGACTATTATGACTTTTAGCCATTTTCTTTCTAAAGCTGGCTATCAGCTGAGTGCCAGGTAGGCCTATTATGACTTTTAGCCATTTTCTTTCTATAGCTGCTACCAGCTGAGTGTCAGGTAGGCTTATTTATGCCTTTTATCCATTTTCTCTCTTAAAGGTCCTGGCTATCAGCTGAGTGCCAGGTGCGCCTATTATGACTTTTAGTAGGCCATTTTCTTTCAAAAGAAACAGCGCGAATAATGAGCAGTCATGGAACTTTTTCTGAAAGAGGACAAAACGCGTTAATACATCCTGCACCTCTGGTGCATGTCCTGATTTCAAAGTCCTTGGTCCCTTTTTTAACTTGAGAGCGGTATGAGAACAATCGCTATTATTCGAAGGACGAAGAGGAGAGAGAGAGAGAGAGAGAGAGATTGCTGTATAAGCAACTCGTTCTCAGCAGATGAAATAAAACAAGAGAACTAGAACGTTTGAATATATCTTCTGTTGCGTAGTGCAGAATAATTACGTACGGTTCTGGAGTACTGATCAGACCTGACAAATAACTCTCTCTCTCTCTCTCTCTCTCTCTCTCTCTCTCTCTCTCTCTCTCTCTCTCTCTCTCTCCGCTGTTACTGCGAGAAAGTAGAAATTAATGCTGCGATTGGTGACGACTGAGTCATTGTAGTGTAATTTAGACGCATGCGCAATTCGTCTTGCTTTTCGTTATTCTCTTCACGGGCATGGTAAGAATGCGTTATAGAAGGTACTGATTTAATAACTATAACGGAGAGAGAGAGAGAGAGAGAGAGAGAGAGAGAGAGAGAGAGAGAGAGAGGCCCGACAGCCAGAAAGTTCTAGACCGACAAAGAACAAAAATATAAAGAAGGCAATGAGAAGGAGAAAGAGAAAGAGATTGCTTCGTGATTTCTATGGTCGTATTATTCATAACGGATAAGGGAGGCAGAGAAACAAAGAGAGAGAGAGAGAGAGAGAGAAAGAGAATGCTTTGGGATTTATGTTGTCATATTATTATTAGCGGATAGACGAGACTGAGAAACTAAAGAGAGAGAGAGAGAGAGAGAGGAGAGAGAGAGAGAGAGAGAGTCAGCCAGTGTGACGGCGCACGAGTCGAATCAGCCACCGTGAATGAGACAGCGGTTTGTTAAGAGCTTTCCGGTATGTGTGTGCTCCCGCCCCCCCTCCAGAGACCAGCTCCTCTTCATTAACATATTTTTCCCACAATCACAAATTTCTTTGGAAATCGGCAGTCTGGGATTGCATAGCTCGGTTTTCCCACTTGTTCCAAAAGCATTGGATTAAAAACCTCGGATTAGTACTACAGTTTCCCAGGATGCTTTTTTCTTTCTTTCTTTTTCCCCTTAGGATCGGGTTATAGAAGGACACTGGATTGCCCGTCCTTTCGGCCTACACTGCTTAGGTGTCCAATTTTGAGACGAGCTTTTTGTGCTCATTAATTCCTTTGATATCAAAGAGTTCGGTGTATACTGCGATATACTGATTAGATTAAGTTGTATATATATATATATATATTATATATATATATATATATATATCTATATTATATATTGAATTTGATTTTATTAATGGTGGCTAATTCACGATTATCAGTGAATTAAACTCCACTTCTCCTTAATTAACTTGGTTGCTTGTGCGCTTGAACTGTATCTTTTAAAATATGAGATTATTAAATAGAACAGTGATGAGTAACGAAAGCTACTAAACATACGGTAATATTATTCACTTTCCTTACGTAGTTCTGTATCGCAAAAACTCGATCATTATTAAGTCGAGAAAGTTGCGTTTTTGTCACGATTTTCCTGGTGACTCACCCTCGTCCTTAATTGAGCAAGTACTCACGCGCGCGCGCGCGCTACGTACGTTCTTAGTTAGCTTATTTTAATGTATGCTAAATGGTGATTCTAGGTGAGGTAAACCAGCTAGGCTCGGCGTTAGAACCCTCTGGGCTAGGCCTAGTGTCACAATCACTTGGCTTCCACACATACATACATACATAAAACACACACACACACACACACAATTCTTCTTCATGTTAAAGTACATCATGACTTTCCTGAAAAGACAATGAAGTATGGAACCGAGATTTTAATCTGAGTGTGGCACATATTGCCGAAATCATTAGGACCACATTGTGTTTGGGGATATGCGTCAGCGGCTAATGGGAGGAGTCCGTCCCCTTGGAGTCACGTGATCGCATCTGTTTCCGGTCCTTGTTCCCGATAGGATAATCGAAAGAGAGAGGGAGGGGGGGGGGGGGGGTAGCCAGACAAAATATTGGGAGATATAAACCATCGTTAGGAAGGATACCGTATAGAATAAATATGAATATCTTATTCAGATAAACTGAGCGATATGGAGAAACGACCCTGTTTCTCTTCATTTCTAAAACAGAAAGTTTCCGCTCCTTTCTAGAACAGAAAGCTGGGAAAGCGCCCTGTTTTGTTCTGCAGGTTGACCAAAGAAACGCCTTTTTTTATTTCGTGAAACAAAAGAGAAAATTTGTTGTGTGAAGATGCTCCTCCACCCATCCGTTAGTAGGGAAAATCCCTCCTTTTTCCCGTCAGACTAGAGTGTGTGGGTGGGCCGTTACACGATATTACGTAGTACTAGTAGTAGTATTACTGTTTATTTTTTCTTTTGGTAAAACTGAAGACTACTACCTTAGCCTGGTTCCCGCCTTCGCCGACCGTAATATTTACTGCTTTTTGCTTATGTTTTTGCGTTCATTCCCAAGGGGCTGGTACTAAACACGGCTCTCATTTTGCACGTAAACTGATAGTGACCAAACCAGAGGGACCCGGTTGTAGTCTTCAGTTTTCCCGTATTTTTTTTTTTACTTTCTTTAATGTGTTCTTGTTTTCGTTA